>NW_025779356.1:0-60468 GCF_021130785.1 Homalodisca vitripennis
ATCTGCCTCCTAATTCAGAACTCTACCCAATACATGGAATTTGCATCTATTTCTGGAGGAACTGTCAATTAACCGTTCAAGACATACACCCATTATTGATTATTGGAGATTTTAACTTGCCGAACGTGGACTGGTCCAGTCTCTTTACCCACCTCAACACATCAGCCCAACGTATTTATGATGTTATGAATTTCCTTGATCTTAAGCAGTACAATAATATCTACAATGATCGAGGTGTTCCTTCTGGATTTGGTCTTTTCTTCTGTGAACTTGCGAGTCCTGAATGCCTCAGACCCTCTCTTCTTCTGTGGAATGTCACCATCCTGCGCTGGAAATGGACCTGGATATTAATACTTCAGAAAACCTCTACTATAGTGCATTTGTTTCCCAATCTAAGGAAATGTGATCTAGCCCATGTGTTTGACTGGGTTCAGCGTCTGAACTATCCTGTGTTCGATAACAGTGTTCCTGTCGAAGACTTATTTTCAGAATTTTGTTTCCAACTTAGCTGCAATATCAGGAGCGCATGTCCATCTAAATACGTTGGTAAACGACCTTTCCTGTTTGGTTCTCCCCTGAACTAAAAGCTGTGATCATCAGGAAGAAGATACTTCATAGGCGCTACAAACAAACTCTTGATAACCGTCTTTATTATCAATTCTGTGGTGTTCGTGCAGCATGTAGTAGACTAACGAGGGAATGCTACTCAACATATATTCAGTCCATTGACTCATCTCTGAAGAGTAACGTTCGAGTCTTCTGGAGTTTTGTCAATTCTTCCAAGAGGACTCCATCACTTCCTTCTCGATTGCAGCTCGATCATGAATTTGCTGAAAATCCTCAAGACATCTCTAACATGTTCGCCAGGTTTTTTCCTCTGTGTACAAGGCTCCATCTTCATCTCCACCTATATATGACCTCAAGGCATGTACCACTCTCTCTTCCTGCTGTGTAAACCTGTGCTGAGGTGGAGGGTGTACTGAATTCGCTTGATGTGAACAAGGGAGCTGGCCCTGACGACATCTCTCCATTGATTATGAAATTCTGCAGTAGCGTTTTATCTCCTCACCTTACCTTATACTTCAACATGCTCATGGCTGCCGGAATCTTTCCCTCTAATCTCAAATTGGGTTATATAGTACCTATCTTCAAGTCTGGTTCTCCCGCTGACGTCAAGAATTATCGCCCGGTGGTTATTCAGTCATCAATTGCCAAGATCTTTGAATCCCTGGTTCTGAAGAGGTTGTCATTCCATCTGAAGGGTGTTATCTGTGCTGAACAACATGGCTTTATGAAAAGGACGCTCGACTACTACTAATCTACTAACCTTCCAAGATCACATTCTCACTGCCTTCTCAGAATCTCATCAGGTGGAACTCCATATACACAGACTTCTCTAAAGCTTTCGATCGTGTAAGCCATGAACACCTGGTGGCCAAGCTTGAAGCTATTGGACTCAGTGGAAGCCTCTTGATGTGGTTGAAGAGCTACCTTCGGGATCGTTCTCTTTCGGGTTCGGGTTGCTGGCTGTTTGTCGAAGCCTTTCTCTGCTATATCAGGTGTGCCTCAGGGATCGCTGTTGGGCCCTGTTCTCTTCTCAATATTTATCAATGACTTAGTCCAGTACACCCAAGGATCAAAAGTTTTACTCTTCGCCGATGATGCTAAATTTCTTCAGAACAATAAAAACCCTCAACGATTGCCAGGCTTTACAGAACAGTATTGATCTGTTGATGAAGTGGTGTTATGATAATGACATGTCATTAAAATATTTCCAAATGCTCTGTGATATCTTTCTCCAGGTCTAGCACACCTATCATGTTCCCTTACACACTTGAAGATCAACCCCTCTCTGCGTTTCTCTGATGATAAGGGACCTTGGAGTCATGCTTTCTCCTAATTTTAAACCCTCAAGAACATATCAACTATATTTGTAAGAGAGCTAATTCTGCCCTATACTTCGTCATACGGAACAGCCGCAACATGTTCTCTATTCATGCTCTACGGATCCTTTACATCCATCTGGTGAGACCCTTACTGGAATATTCTTCACCTGTTTGGAGCCCTTACTTGATTGGCCAGATTGATGGACTTGAGAACGTTCAAACCCGTTTCGTCGTCCGTTTTGTTGGTGTGCTGCTAGGCTTCGACTACCGCACTGCTCCAGTTCATGATCTGCGACTTCGGTTAAACTTGATGCCACTTCACACAAGACGAATAATCAATGACCTACTGTTCCTGAGGAAGCTGATTAACTCGAACATTGATGCCCCTGATCTACTTGTCAAGCTGGACTTCCGCACTTCTCGACACCTGCGCCACACCCATCCTTTCGCTAGAACGTCAGTATTCGACCCAGTACTTGTTCCACAGCACCTTTCCTTCCTCGCCTCCAGCTGCTGGCCAACAGCATGCCGGACGACATTGATCTGTTTTGTACAGGTGAGGAGGCCTTCAAAAAAGAAGTTGTTGGACTGGAGGGCACTGCATTGAATCTGTATAACGGCAATCAAAACTGTAGTTTATTAGTATAACATATGGTGCATGTTCATTAGTTTTTTTTTTCCTAATTCTATTTACTTATCATGATCCTCAATATTTATTATAAATTATTGTTATTTATTTGTTATCGTTGTTAAAATTTGTTATGTATTCTATAGATTCTATTTTGTTACTCTAATTCTGTTAATATTTATTACAATAAATGTAGATTTTATTTACCTTTACTAGTATAGTTATATTTATTGTAAATCATATAGCTTTATTATTGTTATTGTTGCATAGTGTTGGCTGTATTGTTCCCTGCATGTTTGGCTTGGTGCTTGAGCTAGGGCTTAAGCACCAATTACTTTAAAGTCCCAATTGCAATGTTTGGCTTGGCCCTCTGTGTTTTATAAGTACTAGTCATCTGAGAAACTATGTAAAACTGTAACCCGTTTGTAAATTGGTCTTTTGACCGTTGGAAAGTTAAATAAATAAAAAAAATAAATAAATAAACCGGATCAAGCAACTGCGTGGCTTCAACTGGAGCGTGGCTGCTGCTTCGATGGTGATCGCTGAACGATTATGTCCTTGCAAGCAGCCCGCCTACTCGGCCGTTGGTGGTGGTTCGGAAGTTACCTTTAAGCGATTGGTCCCCAGGTTGTGTTAGAGAGGGCTATTAGCCCTAACTTCGCTTGGTAAAATAAGATATCTTTGCTTTACTTTAACTATTAATTTTGTTCTGAAAAATGATAAAACACTTAAAAAAAAATACAAATACGTGTTTCAATTCATTGTTCATCCTTACAGATATTTCATCCTGTACAGATACAGTGTTAAATACTTATATACAGATACAGTTATATAATGTATTTATCACATGTAAATTATTTATCAACCTCAAACATCTCATAATCGGTGTATTATCTTCGCTCAATTAAATAGTTTTATATCAATTCCTTTTTCATTTTACTTTATACTATTTTCTAATATTCTCTGCATCATCTGTATTTCGGGTTATTTTGCATGTTTACAAGTCTTTATGGCATGTCCGTCAGTAAACATAAACCTTAGCCGGTAAAAAAAAAAACTGTTCACGAGATTTCCACAGCTTGAAATGTCTACATACCTGTTGTCTATACTTTCCGTTTCTATAGAATTTGTAGAGTTGAAGGTTTACCAGAACCTTGTAGATGCCGAGAAATGTGTCATCTGCAGCAAACACAGAAGTCATCACGTCCTCGCACGTGAGCGTCCACAGTCACAGTCAACATTTGAGCAGCACGCAAACACGACCTAGTAAAGCGAGGTGGATGTGACCTTGGTTACATCAGATCCAGCTGTGATCATTTCGTCCATTCACAATCATTTAATACTTTAAAATCCCAAAACATTCAACTGCAATAACATAAACATACATTGGTTCAAGTTTGCCAATTTGATGAGAGTTTCTTCAACCAATCTAAAGCGTAATGTCCTGATTACATAAATAGATAATTGTACTAAATCAGTTAGCTAATTAGCTACTTGAATCATACAAAAAATCCCAAAGGGCGATATAAACTAAGATTTTTGTCTATGACATTTTATCTCAAATACAAGGCAATACATTTGAAACATTTTATCAGAAAATTGGATAAAACCTCTTTCCTTATAGGGAAATTTATGAACCCCACTGACTACCAATTATTTAGCCCTCCCTTATTCAATAGATTCAATAGAAGGGATTAAAACAATTAAATGCGTGGATAATTTAAGAACTAAATTTCAGAACGAGAATAACACAGTTTAATTTCATGTTTTAATGTTTGACTTCACAAGTCATAGTAATCTATTTACAAATTCTTGATGAAATCTTAGTTTTTTTTTTATCATTTGTTAAGCAAATCAGATGAAGGGAATTATATATCTAAAGTATCGTTACACTGCTCAGCCAATTGCAATGTTGTTGAAGTATACTCAGAAATGTATAATCCTGGAGTAGACACCCAATCGGCATCGTATAAGCACACAATCTAGGCCTTCAAGAAATCGAATCATTTCGTCTGAAAAAGAAATCGATCGTCAACCTCAATAATTCTGGCGGGAATCGAAATTACAGGGTATCAAAAGGGTTAGCAATATAAAAGAATGTATTTTGTTCTCAGATTACATTTATATTGATTTGACACACTTGAAAAATCAGCCACCAGACCAAAAATTTTAAAATTTAATTTAATTCATGTCAGCGAATATTATGAAGACCGATTCACTGGTCGAAAGTGTGACTTTTAGTCTTTATTTCATAGTGTAACAGACTAATATAAATTATTAATGAACCCTCACTGCGAACTTTGAGTGTGTGGCGTCCACGCACACACGCGCGTTGACTGTTTACTGGAAGATGTGGGCTTGTGTATTGAATTTATTGTATTGTTGGACTTGACTGTGTTTTAATTACGCGTCGAGGCCATAAGACATTTATTTATAGTACTATAAATAACTTACTGCTAAACGCTTAAAAGTTACTAGTTACAAAATAGTGGTGGATTGAACATGATTATGCCAACATAAATATATAACTAAATTTTAACTATTCATGTAATTTTTGCGGGTTAAGTTTTTAGGGTTGACATATCCTGCTGATCAATATGGGTGCAAAATTATTTTGAAAATTTGAGTTATTGTTTCTAGACAAACGCGTTTTATTTTCAACCCACAGATAAATCCAAAATAATGTTCAGGTGGCTTGAAAATATGTTTCTAGTATATTCCATCCCTTACAAAGTATGATGAGGTGTTCCAAGAGTAATATTCGTTATTATAGAAATCACAAAAATGTAGTGTATCTTTTTACAAAAAGTGCTTTGGCCCCCAAATATTATTCCAGAAAAATGTACTCGTATATCTCGCAATAACCGCCGTACCCGCTACACTGCACCATTGGCAACAAACTAGAGTTCCATATCTTATCCCAGAATAAATTACCCAATTGAAAGTTTTAGAAGTCACAATTAACAACCTAAGTGTTGTTATATAAAATATATAAAATACGTAACCTTCCAGACCAGCTAAAATTTTAAACACCACTCAGTGGCTTAATTTTTTATTTATAACTTTTTTGTATATCAGTGAATCAGTGAGTTTTTATTTATAATCATAAATTGTACTATTAAACTTTTTATTATAAAGGTTATTATAATCAATAGAGTATAATAATCTACTCTATAAACGTTGTACATAATGTTTTTTATTAACAAGTTGGTTTTAGAGTTAACACATTCGCTAATAGAGGTCACATTCGTAGTAAGTGATGAGCCCCCAATAAAGGTTCTTCAACGTGTAATAGCCCAAGCGTTGAAAATCTACAAACAAAATTCACCATTAAATCAGAGGAAGACATATATGAGTGTTCACAAATTATATCAATATACCATATTTGATCAAAACCAATTCGTTTTTATCACGGCTTTCATTTACAAAATGGGAGTCAAAAAATAAATATTTAAATTGAAAACCAAAATTATATTGTTTACCGTTGCGATACGATGCCCATGTTAAATATGAAGGAAACGCTATAAATTACGCAACAGTATGTTATGTAAAATTATGTTTAAATACCATGAAAAATATATTTTGGAAACTAAAGTAGTCATTTTAATTAAATGTCCCCCTCCCCCAAACCTCACGGTCCAATGTGGCGTGCTGCGACACAGTGTCCCTGACCTCCTCAAGTGCCCTGGTCACTGCTGATGTGACCGCATCCATTTATACATTACACCACCGAGTTCACGTCAGCTGACGTTAGTCGTGACTCCAGACGAATTTCTGTTTTGTGCATGTGTGTGTTGTTTTCGGTTATATTATTTCGGAGTATTAAAGTATGCTTACTCACCCAAAAAGTTACATCTTAAAACATTCTATTGCAGCGAAACGTTATAAAAATACAAGTTATAAAACAATTGACTGTTTTAACATATTTATAGAATAGAATATCCTTTGTTTAAAAAAATCTTACATGAACATTAGCCTTGCTCGGTAGGGCACTATTTGTTAGCGAGGTCCTGTTGCAATATAATATGTAATACATCATTCATAAAATTACTTACATTTTTAACCTGTAAGTGAAAACAATTATATATAAATTATAATAAAGTATGTGTGGCACAGTAGTGGGCGGTATATAAAAATATCTATTATGATTTAAATACAGCAACAATTACAAGAAAACGATTTCTTCTACAGTACAAGAAATTTTAAATATAGCTAATACGAAATCCTAGGTAAATAATTTGTTCCATAAACACATTGGCTTTAATAAACTACAACACTCCTATTATTACAGAATAAACAAAAATAAATAGTTGGCAACAATTAATTACTACAATATTATACATAATATTATATAAATTATAACACAAATAGAACTAGGCAATCTATATCAAAAATTATAATAATTAGACTTAATAATCTGATAAAACATTCACAAATATACATTCAATAAATTTGTATGAATGGCAATAGCCTAATTTAATATCAATACACATTAAATCACAAAAAGTATTTGCTCTGCCGGGACTCGAACCCGGATCTCTCACTTGCCGGATGAGTGCGGTACCACTACATAACACCACAGAGCCCTTACTTTTTACGATTCAATTATTTTGTATTTATGCATTTTTTATTTAAATGCATTTCAATCCCAAGCATTATGGTGGGAAAATTCGAAACAAAAGTAGCTAAGTTAAATTAAAAGTGTATAATTTGGCAAAAACAAATATTACAAAACAAAGGAATCGTACACACACACACAAAATACTCAGATACTAAACAATAATAGATAGACAACAATAGTATACAGCTGCTGTAGTTAATTGAGTAATCGTTCTAATTTGTTTTTAATAACATGTCTCGGGATTTGAGTTTATATGCAAAATTTCAGCTTGATTGAGCCTTGAAATGTTCAATTTAAGTAATGTATGTTTTGCATCAAGACGATATACACGAACGGGATGATTCACAAGCTAACAGAAGGAATTAAAAAAACACTTGATTTGTATGTACTGTTTGTTAAAAATATCTTGGATTTTGAATATTGTGGTACAGCAGTGAAGTATGATATATCTTTAAAATAAATTAGAGTTCAGAGTCGGAAACTCATGGTATTCGTAATATTTGTTTCGATATAAAAATATAAATATTCTACAAGCCTAAAATGTTGTTTTATTGTAGTCTTTATGTGTGTTTTCATATTTGAAAACAACAACTCATCAGTAATTTACTACATCACTCTTACATGAACTATTAATTAAATACCTATTACGTACTAATTAATCTACCTATTCAACAATACTCAACATATACGTTATTCTAATTTTAGAACAGAATCTTGCTTTTGAAATTATAAACTCTCGTTTCAGTATTATTTAAAATGTGCTTTCAATATAACAGTCAAGTTAACGTCAGAGCCATTTTCAGTAGTTTTATTTGGGCCGTGAATAGAATGTAAAGAATCATCATACTAAATTCGCTTGTTATTTTTTAGTATGTTAACATATAAGTTATTGAATGTTTTGGTTTCAGTGGTATAATCGATAATTCTAGTTCGATTGTTTTGGTAGAACGAAAAGGATTTCAGTCAGTTTCTAAGCTGCATGCACATTGAAGCTTGCCTGGGTAGCGTCCTAGGGTAAAAATGATAAAGCTTGTTCCTTGTGAAACTGTAAATACTTCTTGATGCCTCCAAAAGTGCCAAGATGGCTCAAATAAAATTACGACATAACAAAAATTATAGACAAATTCACTAACTGCGAATCCTAATACACAATATTATGTTGTACCATTATTTTGGTCTCTAAAATTTCTAATATTTTGTGTTTGATTTTTATTATAAATAACCCAATATATTCTATTTTAAAACTATTTTTAGTGTTTACTGCGGGTTTCTAATATTAGTAATACGTAAACCAAAAAATAATTCTCTTTATTCCAATCTTATACTTTTTTGAAATGGCATTTTAACATTGAGTGTTTTAAGTTTTTGATTAAATCTGCATTTTCAGGTAAACGCATTCTGTTTAAACGCCTACATTTTATGGTAGCAGCTATAACAACTTGCATTAATATTGCGTTTCCGTTCATGAAGGCGCTCAGTGTATAATACATTACTGCTAGTAAAACTTCGAGGAAAAAGTTACAAGAAATATATGGTAATTAACCCATATTATCCTACTGGTACATATACAGGGTGTCCCATACCACAGTCCGCTCCTTAAACAAGTACGCCTTATCAAGTGTCGCATGACAGGCTTCAGTGAGGTTCAATGCACAATTTAAAGTCAATAGTTCATTTTTTTTTTTGACAGATAGAACTTTAAACATTAAGACAAAGGAAGCTTTGCATCTGCTGGCAAACAAAAGATAAATTCTATCTGCCTACTAAGTGAAAATCTTCAATGATACTCAGCCAAATTCCATGGCTGGACATGGAACACATTCTTGCATATGTAGAAATGAAGCTATTTGCAAAATTTCAATTCTGCAGATGAAATCTTTCTCCAGATATCTTACCATGTAATACACTCACATTTTTGTTCATTATGGTTTTACAGGTTCTTTCGTTTACATGCACATTATTTAAATGTAACATTTTGATCTTTAATAATTACTTTACTTTTATAACATCCATTTATAATAATATTTGCTACGATTTCCCTTGAAAAGGCAGACTCATAATTTACTCGGGGAATGAGTCTAAAAGGTAACTAAAAAGCCAGGTTAACAAAGACCTTGAAGTTGTTTCGCAGTGGACTCGAATACAATTACATTTGTAAGAGTTAACTGAGCTTTTCCGATAATAGGTTTTAGATAATCCAGTACTGCTCCAATCCAACACTCTATACCATCATTGGAATCAATGTACAATCTGCAGAAACCAACGCACGCAGCCGAGGTATTACTGGATGTCATTTTATATTATGTAGACAGAAGGAAGCGATGGAATTACGTGTATGATTTGATAATGTTAAACAATAACAAAAAAATCAACTTAATGTTCAATGAAACATACGTAATTAATTACAACATAATATATAAAGACAACTTTCATACAATAAATTACATGATTCTTAAGCTTATAATTGGGTCTTTGTCAACCTGGCTTTTTAGTTACCTTTTAGACTCATTCCCCGAGTAAATTATGAGTCTGCCTTTTCAAGGGAAATCGTAGTGCCCTCTTCTTCTTGCGCCCTTCAAGAGTCTCATATTGGACTTAATTTAAGATGAAGGATCTGGGAGTCAAAATGACTCCTACATTCAGTCTTCATGAACACCTAACACATGTTGTCCAGAGCAAATCAACTCTTGGGCTTCATCAACCAGAAACTTTAGATCTCCTCTGTCACTAATTTGTCCCCTAAGTTGCTGCACAGTATTAACTTTTCGGTCCCTTGTATTACAACATTCAAATTCATCTTTCGGCTGAGATGCCTGCCTACAAGCTACAGGTATTATAGCGGTATGTCGAGGTTTGTGAGGGAGGGAAGTTTTGTGTTTTCTGAGATTGATTTCTTTGGTGTCTCTCATACCTCATTCAGGAAACAAGTTAATCTAGTGTTAGTGAAGTGAGATTGAGGTTCAATCCATGTGGTCTCTCATTCTTAATGCAGAGTCAGTGCTTGGCCTACAGAATATTTAGAATCCAAATGTACTTTTGTTGCCATTAAACTAGTTATTTTGTATCAAATAACTTAAGTTTTGATAGGAATTTGCTGTCTAATTAATTGTTACTTGTTACCCATTGTTCTGCTATTTATTTTTTTATTGTTATTTATTTGTTATGTTGTATTTCTTGTTTTACTCTTGTCACTGATTCTAATATATATCTTATTTTCCATTTTTAGTTTATTTTGCTATTGTAATTAATGACGGTGCCATTAAAAGGAAATAGATAAATGATATTGGCATGAATCTTGAAAATTTTTTTGTTTTGTTTGCTGTCGATGTAAAATTTCTCAGACAAGTGGCATCATATCAACATCTGGTTAGTCTCCAAAAAGATCTCACTCAAGAAGATTGGGTAATGGTGTTTCGTCAACGACATGGGCCTAATCCCCTACCAAATGTATAATGACATTTTAAAATCCAGATGGACTCATCAATTTACCTACCTGCCTCAAAATATCGCACTAATAAAAATTGCTGAAAAAATCTGGGAATTCTCCTGACGTCAAACCTGAATTTTTAATCTCATATACCCAATGTATGTGGAAAATCCCTTAAAACTCTTGGGCTTTCTAACAAAACTTGCTGTTTCTTCTCTCAAGACACTTTGATACTTTTGTCCGTCCAATAATGGATTAATCAGTTCTTGTTAGGTCTCCTCATCAGACTGGACAATGTTCATCCTCAGATGCTGTGCAGAGACGATTTATAAGAACGATTGGAGTCATGCTCTGGTACAGATACCGAGAGGTTGACATTCAAACAATGGAGCATTATCTTAACCAACCAACTGTTTCAACATGAAGAAAACTCATTGACTGGACGTTTTTGTACGAAATCCTAAATAGTATTAGTGACTCCGAGATATTTCAAATGATTTACTTCCACGTTCTTCGGTTGGTGAGACATTTTCAGCTGTTTTATATGCATCATCATTCGACAAACTACTATTATCACAGCACGATATCAAGATTTATGAGGATTAGAAATGCAGTATTTACAAATCTGCATTTTTCTGGGGTTCTCTAGTCATCATTTAAAAGGAGGGCAACCATTGTAGTTGGCAGTATACTGGCTATAATATACATATTGACGTGGCTATTACCTTAAATCAAGGTAATACTGACATGATGGTTTATCATTTGACATATTTCAAATTGTAACAACTTTATTAGTTATTTATAATTACATTGAACCTAAACTTGATTTTGCAATAGCTTGTTTTATTCTGTACTTAGCTGCACTAAAAATTCTCTCAATATATCCCTATGGCAACTTTGATATTGGTGTCAGGTTTTCAGGTATAAAATGTATAAGTAAATGTCAAAAGTGGTATCAAGAAGGAAGGTAGTCAAAAAATTTTAGAAAAAAGCTTTAAAATGGTCAGATCATGAAATTGGAAAATGGCATTGTATTATACGTAGAGGAAACCGACAGACTTGTCAGTCAGATCGAGAATAAAGTGATCAAGTTTTAACCAAGACTCCAAGCACTTCAGACATTCTTTCTTCAACAATAATTTTGAATACCAAACTCTCCCTCTCTAATACAGGTTCTCTATAATAGGTTCAAAATCATAGAAAGTAAAGACCAAATTGATGGACTACGAAAATTTAGAAGATCTAGATTTTGAAAAGTCTCTGGTCTCTACTTGTAAATCGAGGAGTGCCCCAAGTATATATTGCAAGCAGTACTTTTTACAGTGTTTCATAAATGACATACCAGAATATCTTAACAAATTTTGCACAGTTTCGATGTACGCTGATGATATCACCGTGCTCCTGAGTGGACATAAAGATGATTTACACGTTATTTAATTCACAGCACTGAACATAGCTTATCAATACTGCCTTTCAAATGACTTGGTGGTAAATCAAGACAAAACAAGCTAAGTAGCTTTTGGGAGATGTGAAGAAGTTCAAATAATACCCGGAGTGGAAAGGAATGCCCAGGCCAATTTTCTAGGACTCGTTGTCGATGAGGGTCTGTTCAGGTCACAGCACATAGACAATCTGCTTTCTAAACCAAATTCCTCTCTTTATGTGATAAAACGCACACAATCTGTAAGTGACATGTCTACTACAAAATTTGCCTGCTATTCTCTATTTGACACACATCTCAAATATGGCCTAGCGGTACGGGGAAGAACCTCGGCAAAAAATATTCAGAGATTATTAATATTGTAAAAGAGGGCCATAAGAGCCTTGCCTTATTTGGGTTTCAGAGAAAGTTGTAGAAAAGCTTGCAGGGCCCTGGAGACTATGACAATACTAAACCTGTACATAAAAGAAGTAATTTTGTATACTGATGTATACAACTATGTGTTTTGTATACTACTAGACACGGCACACATTACTACTTACTAGCTCATCATCTCTCCCAATGTGATAAGAAATACTCCTACTTGGGCGTGAAACTTTACAACCTTTCTGCCAGAAGAAGTGATATGCGGTGCCTAAACAAGAGAATATTGAAGACTGCTTTTACTACTTGGTTGGTCAATAATCCCTTTTTATACACTCAACGAGTTCATTGCAAGAAGACTTGCAACTTGATAAACTTAAATATTGACGTGACAAACGTCTTAAATTTAGGTTGCGGCTCGGAGTCACTCACGAAAAAGTGTTAACGCCCGGTAACGTTACGATGCCCGTCCAGTAGGTCTGCCGCACGGATATAAAGCAGATAACTGTGGGTCCGCCGCACGGGATAAAGCAGATAACTATGTTTATTCGTGAAAAATGTGGAGTGCTTAGATTCGTCATTTACAACAACTACAACAATAAAGGTAAATAATTGTACGTTGATATTTCATTATCGTAAACTATGATTGATTGATTAATTGTTAGATTGACACAAAAGTTGAGAAACTGAGTTTATAGGTTGTGTCATACTATTGACAAATGTTGATAGTGTTAAGTAAATTATTAGTTTAAATCACTCTGCAATCAATCGTAATTCAGTCGATTGAGAAGAAACAGCGCGTATTGCTAGTCAAACATTTAAAATAACAAATTATAACCTCTAACCTGTCATAACAGTGCGACCAAACAAACGAACTAAACCGACCAATCACCACGCGCGGAGTTAGAATTTAACTGTGTTTAGCAAGAATTTCAAATTCCAATTTTAGTAAATGTTTTATTCAACTTTACCATTTACAATAACAAATTTCAATTAATTTCAAATTATGTACAATGTTTTAGTAAACAAAATATATTTCTATAGTTAAAATTTGTGCAATTCTTATTTTCATTCAATTCCTTGTTCCTATTGTGCAATTTAATAATATTCATATCAATAAATATATTCTACCGAGAAAAAGACGTTGTCACGTAAAATCTTCGCCCGTAAAACCGACTTTACAGGCAACCATAATTTTTTTTATTTAGTCTCTATTTCATTTTATTTAACACCATTTCAATACTTGATGTATTTTAAAATAAAGAATATTTTACTGTATGAGATTGGTTAATTTGTTGTTATATTAGCTGTTGTAACTGTCATTCTAAAATTATTGTTATTATTAACTTACATAGCATATTTTCGTTTCTTGTTTAGAGTATTATATACAGCATTATTCTTGTTAATTTGGTCGTTTTATTGTTGATTTATTATTGTTATAGTTTTTTATGGTATTGGTCTTTATTTGTTTATAATTACTAATGTACAGATAAACTATAAGATTTTTCACAAGTTTATATTTTGGTTTATATTTCATATTAGTTATACTATTTTATTTATTTATTATCTATGGAAGTTACTTGATCGTATACATGTACATTTGTGACTATTTGTTTATATCAACAAATTTTATTATATCATATATCAGTTATGGTTGTTATTGTCAGATAACTTTGTTGTTAAATAGTTACATCGTTTCTTTATATTGTTAAAGTCGTCAAAGATATTAAATATAGTAAAAAGTATTATTGCCCATTGAAATAGAATAAAATATATACTCATGAAAAGAGAAAGACTCGTGGTCTATAACAATATTTGAACTCAAAACGAAGATTTTTATTTAAAATATTTCACGAGAGAAAAGAGGTATTTTTAGTTTGTCGGGAAAATTGTCGTGATGAACGTGGAAACACTGGGCCCAGTGTTCATTTTAACAGCAGGTGTAGTTGTCTGTATATAGAATAGATAGACTCACAGGTGCTGGACTGCGGGGGAGTGTTTGTGTTACAATTTGTTTCGTTCGGTGCATAGCGAAGCATCAACAACGTGCGGTGAATTGGACTGAATTTTATTTCCTAATATTTAAAGGTAAGTCAGTTATCAAAATCTATTATATCTAACAATAACGATCATCTACTATAATTCTATTTGTTTGTCTGCACAAGCGGAATGTTTTTATCTGTTCATATGTTCATCTTTCTGTCATTGGTAAACAGCAACCAGACGATCAAAATTGTTTTTGTTGTCTTTATTTAAGTGGTAGCAAATAGTATTTTCCCGTTTATACTTTCAGCTATATACCTATTTAGACAACACGTATTAATTGTATATATTGTACCTAATTTGTATATATTATAACCTCCCAGTCTTCATTAATTGTTAGTTCAACACTGGTAGTTCTTCAGCTTGTTTTAGGCTCAGTAAAGGGCAAGGAGTAGTTATGCAACATTGTTGTTTTATTGTGGTTGATAACTTAAAGTTGTGATGAATACAACTGCCCAAACTCTTTGAACAGAGTAAATCTTCTGCTGTAGTTGTCCAATTTTTTTCCAAACATAATGAGACAAACATTATTTTGAGACAGACCTATTCCTCTCTTATTTTAATATAACTTTAAACAATTTAATTATTATATAACATAGAAAAATCTATTCTTGGATATTTATACGTTCATCAGTATTGGATGTTATTAATTTTGATTGTCTTTTTGTTACCCTACAGCAGAGCTTAATGTTTTTGATAAATTTTGTTCATGACTCTTTCTGTAGTATATGAAGAGCATTTAGTTTAAATACAAAATTGTAATTTTTTTTTTAATATAGGCTTTTAAAACATGTTTTATTGATTTGTAGAATAAATATTGAATATGGGTGTTGTGTCTACTCTAGTTACACGTCTTAAGCCGCGTTTACACCGGAGTTGGCAACCAATGATTGCAGACTTTTATCTGCAATTTTAAGTTGAACGCCTTAAAACAACTGCAACTCGCATTGCCATCTGTAGTTGCAGACCGATTTTACGAGTTGGCAACCAAAATTTGGTTTTTCGACTGAAGTCGGTAAAGATCAAAGGCGGTTGCCAACCTCGGTCGGCAATACGAGATGCAGTGCCAAATTGAGCGGCGATTTGAGTCTGCAACTAACCCCGCTACCCCTTGAGCGGTGATTTGAGTCTGCAACTAACCCCGCTACCCCTCCCACCGGGGCTCCACGTGGTTGATAGGTATTTAAAATTTACTCACCTGTATGTTATCCTTCAGGAAACATGTCAAAGCCTCACAAACATCTGGCACAAAGAGAGATATCGCACTTTGAAACTTTAAACAAATAACTGATGCTTGTATAAGGGTCGCCAGTTGCCAAAAATCACAAAGATATAGCTAACCATTCACCCACTGGAATTGCTTTCCTGTAGTTAGTATCCCTTTTGCTAATTATGTGTCCAATACCAAAAATTATACATTCAAAATCGTTGCTTGACATTCTTAAAAAGCTTTTTATACTGCCATCGCATCTAAATTCTCCCGTCAAAGGATCTGTATCACCTCTATAATTTGTCATTCAATAGATCGCTGCCACTATACCTTGCTCTTGCCTGCAATGAAGGTTGAACCCAGAATCTTCTCCGTCTTCTCAATTTACCTAGAACAACACACGCTGCCGCAGCAAGTACAACCTCTTCCGCATTCGACATTCTATATAGGCCTACTGTCTAATTTTTTGGTTGCAAGTTGCAGTACAAATTAAGCAAACTGTGTTCATGGTTGCAGATACAAATTGCAAACTTCCATCGGCAACTAACGTCGGCAATCGGAGTTGGCAATTTTTTGTTGCCAATTCTGGTGTAAACACTGCTTTAATATTCACTGATTGTTTGGAAAACATAATATTACACTTAGTTCCAGAGATAGCCTTGTTATCAAATTATTCTGTCTACACTCTGTTATAAGTGTACACCATTAAGTTGCAATAAGATAGTAGCCTACATACTACTACTTTTAAGTTTTAATGAGAACATCAAATAGCACTTTTCGTGAATGCTGTCACTTTCATGGAAAAGGTCATTGTTTTTGTGACTGCAGTATAATAAGTGGCCACCTTCACAATCAAATCATATATATTCATGATTATCTAAAGTACTGTAACCAAAATGTCGAACTGTTACGTTATAAGTTAGGTATTTAGAAGTACAGTAAGCAGTTAGGGTACGATAAGTGGACCCGGTTTTTTATATCTAAATTGGCAAACGATATTACTTAATCATAACCATTGATATAATCAATCGATACTGATTAATTATTTTGAACAATTAACTTAAATAATCTATAACAACAGCTGTAAACACTTTCAAATAATACTCGTAAGGTAATATTTCAATTTTATATAAGTAACATTTGATTATTAAAAATGGCAATCAATTTTAGAAAACTACACAACATTGCTTTGAAAGATGATAAGACATGTTTTTCGTGACCAACATGTTGGACTCGTACTGAAAAAACAATTATGTGAAATTTGTGGGAAAGAAACAACTTCTGTAACTGTGAGAAGAGCAAATATGGTCCTCTTCAGATTCCCTAATTTTGGATATAATAATTTGTTTGATCACTGTAAATATTAAATTCATATTTTAATTTAAAACATATGATTGTTACTGATTACTATAGATACTTTTATATCGATTGATAGTCTAGGATTAGAGATGCGAATATTAGGTATCGATGATTACATTCTTCGATATAAAAAACCGGGTCCGCTTATCGTACCCTACCCTAGTAAGCTTATAGTTCAGCTGTTTGTATGTAAAAAAAGTAATAATTTATCTGGTCTTTACTCAAATACCATCCAACTGATTTTACTTTGTTTTGATTAATTTGGAACAATATTGTTATGCAATATATTAAAAAGAGCTGGCGATAATTAATTGTAAATAATTATAATGTTTTTTAATTCAGTCATTTAGGTATTTTTAATTGATAATTTGGTACACTGACATGTGGTGGTGGCCATTTACTATACTGCAGCCGTTGTTATTGTCTTATATGGTTGACATAAAATAGGCTATTGATACACGGATTGATTTACGGGATAAGACTGATTTTCATACATATAAGACATTCAAGAATTGTCTTCATTTTGAACAAAGTTTCTATTACTTGTATTCTAGTGTCATATGCAGTTTGATGTTTTTGCAGACATTTTAACTGAAGGTTCCACAGTCCAATCTATTATAATGATTAATGAAAATGAGTATGATACATAAGAATGATATTTTATAATTTTTTATGTCTCAAAAGAAGTGACACACTGTGTTTGGTGTTCCAAACATACATAAGTGTTACTAATATGAATTCTGTTTTGTTTGAATTTAAAACTTTTCATGATGAAATATAAGTTCCATTTTTGGCAAAGTTTTGAAAATCCTTGATATTTTTATTTGCGAATGGATGAGTATAGTAAGTTAGACCATCCTTTAACCGAAAGATAGTTTCAACTCTGCCAGCTAGGTTCATTTGTTAACGACGTTTGAGCAGCGTAGTACTTACGATTACTTTAACCAATCTGAAATTATATTTCTGCAGGTACTGATGCCGTCAAAAGTACATTCATTAACTAAAAAGTCATAGTTTGTTTGATTTCAAGTATAATAGTACACGATTTTTCATTATATTCATCATACCAAATTTAATATGTTCAAAAAATTTAGATACATTGTGTTTGTTCTTACTTTTCTTGCAGTGAAATACTATTTGATTACCACCTATAATTTTGTTTTCATTTCATCAATACAAGTTTGATAATTCGGATTTAAAGGACTAAGATCATTATCTTGTAATCATTTAAAACATTGCTCAATATTTACAAAAACATTTTAAGCCAATATCTCCATATTCATCGCCATTATTCTTGTCGTTGTCACTAGTCTTCTACATAAACGAAATAACGGCAGCTGATAATGACGTTGGGTCACTAGTTTAAATAAAGAAAGCTGGCAAGTATTGATTTTATATATATATATATATATAGGACAAATGTATTCAATAGTATCTATATTTAAAATCGATAATCATAATCCGATTGTGTTGGTAGTTGCTTATTACACTACAGTCACAAAAACAATGACCCTGTTTTATTGGAAGACCATGTACAATGTTATGATTAGATATGTACACACTTGCTACCAAGAATTGAAAGTTCTACAGTACTGTAACTGAATAAATTCAGTAGGTAGATTTTAAAATAAAACTATAAAACATTTTTATACAAAACTTGTTTTATTTTTATATTATTGAACAGTTCATTAGCTTTCATGTGTATGTGATAAATTTGTGTAGTTGTTTTTGGCCAATAGAGTCAGTCCATTTTTGTTCGAACTGTTATAACCCTATCACCTAAATAGATTTTAGTGTTTGTCAGAATTATTGGCTCTTTAATTGGATGTAACAAAATTATTTTTGAGAAGTTGGTTTTACAAAATATATTTGGTGATACAAAAACTGAAAACATTCTACTTGCAATGTGTTTTATTCTCTTGAAGACACCACTGAAAGACTTGCAATGAAAAATTAAAAACGTAGATATAGATCAATTTGTTAATTGACAATTATCAATTTATTAATAATTGATTACAAAATACATATCAAACCCTACCTTTAAAACGGAAGGTGTAACTTGCAGCATTCCTTTCAGTTCTCTTTCAAGTTCCCATAGGCAGCATGTTCAGTCAGTTCAAGTTTGGGGGTGCATATTCAATTTCAAGATAACTTAAAATTTTGAAATAACTATCTTTTCTGCTATTGATGCACATCAAAGTCAGCAAAGCGAGTTGAAAACTCCTCTCTGGTAATGCAATGGGTTTCTCACCTATTGCATTTTAAACATATCATACTAAGCCTGATTAAGAGCCACAGATACTTTAACCTCTAACTGTACTTATTCCCTAAGTTTTTAGGTCAGGTTTGAGTTTAACGATAGTGTAATTCACGTCCTGAAAAATACCTGTACCAGTAACATTGATTTCCATGGAATAAACAACCAATTTAGCCAAATGTAACACATCCGTTGACTCATACAAAGGGATCAAATGCCACTCAAATTTCGTACAGACACTCTCAAACTGGTTTCTAATGTCATTCGGTGCTTATATGTTGTATTTGATGTGCAAATGTATTTAGAGACAAACTTATTTAATTAAATATTTGTTGGTTTTGGGGACATAATTGAGTGCTCTTTCAGTGCATGTTTTTACTAACGCAAAAGTAGTGTATACTCTACTTATTAAACATACAGCACTCACTATCAACTTTCCTCTTTTTGGACGGATATAACTGAACTATGTCTAACAAACACAAACAAACCACATGTTCAAAACTGCAGAAGCAGCTTTAGGTTACTGTCACCAACAGTACAAAAACTGATACTGCATACTTAGAGTGAGAATATACAGTGTGAGTGCAGACCACTTGTATGCAGTTTATAGCAGCTGAACCGAGAAATTACTTCCTTCGTTTAAATAAACAACTCCATGTTTCATCACAATAGTTTTGGAAAAATAATTTTCAACACTCAAAAAACCCCAAAATGGCACTTTGTTGTGGGGGGGGGAGAGGGTATGAATCATTTTTCTAATGATTTTAAAATGTAAAGGTAGGTCAATATGTATCTCATTTTACAAATCTCTATTTCAATGATGGTTTTGAAATAAGTTTAGATTTATTTAACTTCTTGTATACAGGGTGATCTAATATGTCAAAGTTGTATGGTTTTCTTTTTTTTTTATTGTTACCTCGATAAAAAACTTAAGCAAATCCAATTTTTTATTCACGCTTACCAAATAAGTACTTTTTAAATATATGTTGTAGTTGTCACTTTTCAGCACACTATGGTATAACTGACAATATTAAGTATGCTATAACTGACAAAGTTACACTGAAATGTAACTATGACACTATGTTATACCATACAATGCTTAATCTTAATCTAAAATTATTTAATTTACAAACTACTCTAATACCGTACTGTTAAATCTAAATATATTCCAATAATTGAAAATATTTGCTCAATATTTGTGCCTGTTGTATTGTGTAGTGTTTCATAAATTTTGTAGGCCTTTAAGTTGTCTTTAGTGATCAATTAGGGAATCTTTCTTCTTCTTCCAATAATTTTAAGTTACGCATATTACCTAGTTATTTGTGGTCTGTGTATGATCTACTCTTATATGTAGTTTTCTTAACAAAACCGTGAACTGTTCTGTTGCTTTTAATGGTGTTGTCAATACCAATATGTGGTTTACAACAAATAAAGAATCATTATTATTTTTGTAAGTTTTCCTTCACATGTAATAGTGTTCAAAAAGTTATTTTAAGAGTTCTTTAACAGTTAATGCCTACTTTATGTAATTTAATTACAACCAGTGACATATTAGTAGGTAGTTGGCATAAGCAAGTATTCCTATTTTGGCAATCTGCTATTTAAATTTATAAAGGTCTATGTTTGTAAAGACAAAACAAGTCAATTTCTTATGTTACTTATAGTAGGAAGCAAATTTCATGTGCAAGTTTTTATAGTAGGGGAGCCCGGGATGCTAAATTTGCAGTTACTAAAGCGTCATGGGGGCCTATAGGATTGTGAAGATTAAGTCTTAAAACGAAAAAAGTTTATGTTAAGTTTTTTATTTCAGTGTGGAGAAAAGCGTGGACAAATTTTCAAAAATGTAAAAAAAACATTCACATGGAAATACTTGAGCGCGTCAGACATTCATAATGTATACACGCTATGTCTTTCTGATAACTGAGCGATATTAATCTGACGAGTAATTAGTGGACGGTGGCCATAAAAAGGGATAGAAAAAAGAAGAAAAAAAGTTATTCGAGCGTGTCAGATGTTAAGTAAACTAAAAAAAATATCCTATTTAAATGACTGACGATTTGGATGTGATCGAAAGTCATGACAGATTTGTGAAAATGTAAAAAAAAAATGCGGTCTTGAAATACTCGAGTGCGTCAGATATTTATACAGGTAGTTCAATTCGATGTCCTGACCGTTCTAAATGATAATCTGACAATAATGTGGAGTAATATTGTTCATCTGACCATTTGAAAAAAAAATTTTTGTTTTTTTTCACGTTTCTTTTCCACAAAATACACATTTCATACTTATATCACTCATTATTGTAACATAAATGAGTGAACAATCAAACAAATAATTAAAAACGTACTTCTACAAAAACATGTTGTTATTGTGATCAGCTGAGATGGCATTATGGCGGCAGATGGTGTGAGAGAGTGAAAGGCAGAGAAAGAGTGAGAAGGAAAGAGAGGCGCAGAGTTGGAAATATACAGTTCTCAGCGGCTGTACGCTCCACCCTTTATGTATGGTTTTAGCTACCTCACCACATGAAAATCGTCAGATTATATTTTTTCCGTAATCCTTAAAAGATTTCCTTCAAAATAAAAAAGTTCAATCGGGCTTGAGTATTTCGAGGTAACGTATTTTTTTTTTGCCTTTGTGACTTGCCTCTTTCCTTATACCACGCTTAAATCGTCAGATTATAGAAATCTACACTGTTCTACATGTACTTAACTTACCTTGTATTTATCTACGCGCATGAGTTTTTCTGAGGATCGATTTTTTTACTAGTCTGATGGTCTGCCCTCAATGCAGACCCCTATATTAAAGGTTCATATGTGCTAGGGGTACATTACAGGGTACGACGTTCCTCCCCATATAATTTTCTGACACGCTCTAGTAACACAAAAAATTTCCGCTTGGGTCCCCCTACTATTAAAGAAATATGTAGATATATATAAATTTAGATAGCATTTTTCAGTTTATTTTTTGTGACCTGGTTTTTTTGTCCACACATTGTCTGCTTACTTCATCTTCCTCTAAAAACTCTTACATCTTTTCTCAACTTCATTTGGTATGTCAGGGATATTTTTACTTGGCTTTTGGCATTTTACATTTTTGGTTTTTCATTAATACAAAGTAAGGTGTAAATTTGTATTTTTTACAATTTTACCACTTACCATTTGTTCAAAATACCTCTTCTTATTTAATACATTTTCTTATGAAAAATTTATGGACAGCTGCTTATTTAAAATTTCTTTAGATACTAAATATTTCTGTACATCTTAGATCATACTTTAACCCTGAATCTGGCAGTAATTTTCCTCAAATGGTAGGCAATTTTTGAGTGTTTTGTATCAGTACTTGAAAAATGTTGTAAAAATAGATTTTTACTATAAACCTGTATGTGTAATGCATTTTTTCAGGAGAATGTGGAAATAATTATGCTATAAAACACATTAGGCATAAATCACAAAAAATACAACTTTCCTTTTTGAAGTGGTGGGACTGCATCTGGTAAAGTGTGGTAATATAATAAATATTAGAATCTGATATAACCAATTTGTTCTTTATTTTATCTAGTTTCAGAAAATATACAATGGTATCCAGGTTATCTTGAAACAAAATTAAATGTATCGTAAAAACCTCTTAATAGTACACAAAAGGTTTTGTTACTAAGGGGTAGGTTTAGTTTCAAACATTTTCAAAAACCATAATTACAGTAATGTTTCCAAAATTTATAGAATTATATGTACTACAAAACAATAAATATATTATTTTATTAATCAATTTATACTTTTCAATAATTAGCAAAAAATATAATTTTTACACTAAGTGTTTGCAAAATATACCAGAGAACTGTGTGATCTATAAAATAATAAGTAAATTAATAATAATTACCTGGTACCCTGCAAGTGTAGGCTTGTTGGTGCATAGGAGTAAAGTGGTGTTAAGAGCGACAGGTTTTGAAAAAACCAGTTACTTCATATGTAAATTTTGGTACGGAAATATTTCACTAATTTTACAATCAATTTAAAATATTTGAACTTTTTCTGAAATATTGGAAGTTTTGGGTTCCAGAAAAGAAAAAAATCTAGGTGTCACTGACAAGGCTTAGGTTGTCTGACTGACAGGTCAAAAAGTTTTCTAATGTCAAAAAAAGCAAAATATTAGGACATTGGAATGAGAGCCTATAACAAGCTATAGCCCAACATAATAAACCATGCCCATGATATATCACTAATATGGTAGCTCCAAAACATTTTCACTGCACTGCACAATAGCCTATATTGAACTTAGCATACTAATTACAACATATCTCACTTATAAAACAATCATATTTCTAAACATATCAATTTAAAAAGATCCACAACAATTTCGTTTATAAATAATTAACACTATCTAGCAAAATAAATACCTTTTGTGACTAAATATCTTTTGGTCTTTACCAAAATAGATAGACACCTGTTTCATAATATTTGAAATGGTATATAAATAGTGGTGGTAGTGATGACTTAAAAATGTACTATATGAACTGTTGAAACGGGTGCGTGTCAGATCGACATAATTTGATTGTTTGTTCTAGGGTTGGTTAACTATAATCATTAACTGACAGAGAAATGAAAGCTAATTTATATTGTTGTTTTATTCCATAAGACATTTTACTGAACGTAGATAATATTATACATGCCGTAGCTTGTTTGGATTTATTTACAAAGATTAAAAAAAAGTTTAAATAAGTGGTATTTATTGTGTTTACAGGCAGAAACAGCGATAACGGAGTTTTACAAGGACGTGAGTGTAAAACATATCTATACACTTTGTTATCAAAGTATCTTCCTCATTTCTTATTGATAAATTATTTTATCATATAATTTTACTTTAAGTTGCAAGAGTAAATAGCAGATATGAAGTATACAGTTAAAAACAACATTTCCACAAATAATAGCAAGTTGGCAGTTAACACGAGGAACCCAGTTGCCAGAAGGATTCCAAGGAAAAAGAAGAAAACGTACAATCCAAGAATTCAGAGAGGTGTTTTATATCTTTCACACCTTCCGCACGGATTCTATGAGGAGCAGCTTGACAAGTACTTTAGCCAGTTCGGGACAGTTACAAATGTTTGTGTGCCCAGAAGCAAAACCGGGAGATCCAAGGGGTATGCATTTATTGAATTCAAACATGCAGAAGTAGCTGAAATGGCAGCTTTCACTATGGACAATTATCCGATGTTCAATCGTCTACTCAAAGCAAAATACCTACCGCCCAATCAGCAGAAACCGCACTTGTTTCGATTTTCAAACAGATCAAATGTAAAGAAAACCTCCGTTTCAGAAAAGGCACAGCAGTCTCTGAATGACAACCGCATCAAGAAAAACAGATGTCTTGATCTAGCTACTGAAGTCGCGGTTTTAAAAAGCTTGATCAAGAAGAAAAAAGAACTTGAGGCTAGATTGAAAAATCTGGACGTTAATTATAAGTTTGATGTCAAGAAATCAAATGTTGTTTTACTTGAGGATATAAACTCTTAAGAGAAAGAATTCAGAAACAAAATTAATTAAATACATACATTGTATCATGTTAACTATGGACAAAGAAGAAGATAATTTTAATCCCTTAATATAGAAAACTTCTCTTCAACCATTAATGATTTAAGAAATGTGTACATATTATAAATTGCCCTCTTTTAGCACAAAGTGTTTAGTAAAATAAGGTATTACTTTTATAGTATTATAAAGTCAACCAAAATGTTGTAAAATAAGTCCTAGTTGGATTAAGCAATAATTGTTCCGCCAAGACTATTGTAATACAATTTCTTGTAGTTCTTTTTGCCAAATTATATTATAATAAAACAGAATGTGTCGTTTTTTTTGTTTTGTTTTTTTTCTTCCTTACATCAGTTTCAGTGAGGTAAGCAGGTAAGCATATTCAAGAGATTGGAATACAAGTACCCACATGTCAGTCACAGCCTATGGTGTGACGTGAGTGTTACAAACAGATTAGCTGATTATCAAGTAGGCGGTTGACTGTCATCCACTCATTACTCAACTTCCTCATTTTATCCTCCTCTTTACTCACTGAATGCTGTGAGTAATTTGCCAGGTAATGGTTTACGCGTATATCTAGTTATGGCATTTTATTAGTTTTCTTTGTCCTTGAAGTGGTACAATGTTTTTAGGTAACTGTTTATATATTTTTCCATTGGAAGTACAACCAACAGCACAGAAGCATGTTTAACACATCTTTTATTCTAATATAACGTAATCCTTGTATATAAAGATGTATTTATAAATTCCTCCAAAATTCTAATTCATGTCTAACTTAAATTTATGTAGGAAAAATTTAAGGTATACATTTTTATCTCTAGAGAATAGTGTGAAAAATTAAAAAATATGTATTTAAAGTCAAAAAAATTATAATTAATGATTTGTTGTGTCCGGAAATAAACTATAGAAATGTCAAACGTAATTGTTGCGACATACTTAGATTTTGTCTGTAGCCTATAATATGTAAACGTATAGAAAAGTAGTTCTGTTCCTTGTAGCTCTTTCGTCTTATTTAAAATAGAAAAAAGCTTTAAATACCTGATATTTCAGGAGTATGTGTATTTCTCTTTGCATCTACATGAATTTTATTGTGATCAGTTAATATTTATTCTTTCAAAAGTTACATAACGTGGAAGTATTTTAATGTGTAGCATATGACATTGTATGACATTCTAGTGAGCCGTCTATGCATTGTGTACATACTGAATTGTCAAAAGTTCATTTTCTATTGAAACACATTCCAAACATGAATGTGTGTTCATATTTCTTTTGAAATGTATGTGTGTTTATTAAGAGCAGTTTTGGGTTACACTCAAAATAAGCAGGCTACTATAAAATAGCAAAATAGCTCATCATGTGTAATAAGGTAATTGTTGCAATTTACTTGTGGACATTTTTTTAATAATGATATTAATTTGACAAATAGGCTCTGACACATACATTTACATCTGAAACACAACATTATGTTTTAACTTATGAAATACATTTTTCATGATATTGAATGGTATTTATTCTAATTTAAAGGAAGTTAAATTTCAGTTCCAAATTTTCCAATTTCAGTTCCAAATTTTAAATAATCCCATATATTGATTTATAATTAGGTGCTAGAATAACCTCATTTCCCTCAATTAAAACTGGTTGGGGCTCAGTTAAAAAAGCTTATTTTATTTTTGCCCTAAAATAAATTATTGAGGTATTAAAAATCTACCTGGATATACAAATAGCAAAATAAACTGGCCAATTAGTATGAAATACTCGAGGTAAATGTAATCTGAAAACAGTTCTGTGAATCACTTATGAAAAATTATCATAATTGCTTAAGTGATATATTTTTATATGATTAATAATAAAACAGGCTGCTATTTAAAAGTAAACTAAGTGCCCATATTAGGGTTAATATTTATAAATAAATATTTTGTATTTTGCCATATTTTTTTAAAATCTGTCATGGCATATCATTACAGGGCCTATTTTATGATGAAAAAATGTTCAGTGTACAAGAACCAAGATTTTGCAAGCCACAAGATTACCACATTTTGCCACATACAAATCTGTGGCCAGAAGAAAGTAGTGGAAAAATAATATCCAGTTAATCTCTGTCTAAAAGTAATAAAATACATGGGTGGTTTGAACTGATTTTTTAAAACATTTAAATCACTATGTTTACACAAACAAGAGCTATGATAAGCATAAAATATCTGGTTAGATTGCATAAAAACATCATAAGACAATCTCAGAAATCTTAATTTACTATTACTTTCTAAATTTACTAAACATTTTCATTGATTCAGCATAAATTTATTTAAAATTATTAGAAACATGTTTTCTAATCAAACAAAGTGCAACATTCTATCTTATCCTAAGAATGCCTTATTTTTTAAATAACTACTGATAGAAAGTTCTGTTGCATAATTTTGATCAAAGGAATTGTTGCACACTGAAGCCGTGGTGGACCAGTGAAGCGCTAACTGATTGTATAAACACATGAATGGTCACTGATTGCAATATTGTTAACTGACCTGTAATGTGATAGAGTTGAGCTCATGATTAAAAACCCCGGTATATTTCATTTCTTGTAAATATTTATTTACTCAGAACAGCTTTGATTTTCATCACTTTGATTTATTTATTTGGAAATTTCTTGGTTTACATTCACTTCTAATATTTTAACGATAGAAATAGCAGCAATTTACCTGTAATTTCAGGTGGACTTAAAACTTTGTACAATTTTTTTTAAACACATTTACTAAAAATCAAAATTAGTAGTTATATATTTTGTAATATATTTTTTCTTTCAAGGTGAAATATTACTACTACTTGCATATGAAGTAGGTCATAACCAAATTGTTTTGTTTTGTTGTTGTGACAACTCGATTTTATAAAATTCAACTTGGAGGTGGTGACCATGTTTACAAACTGAAGTTATAATGAAAAATATATGTGTGAAATAGCCATTTTATATCAGATATTTTAGTTAAAAAAACACTTTGCAGACATACATGGAACCATACTAAAGCTACAAGAAATACGGTTGTTAGTTCATTTCTTCCTCAACCTTATGATAAGTGAATCACATTGATATGTTTACGGAGTACCTATATTTTACAAAGTTTTATATATATATATATATATATATGAGGGCATGTTTGATCAACAGAACAGTGTTCTCTTACACTTATTTCACTGTAAATACTGTATTGTTGCAGTTTCAACATTATCCCTAAACTATGGACGAGTCTAGAGGTAAATTGTAAATTGGTTAGTATAGCTATACCTGTCCCACTATTTACTACAACTGATACAGCCTCATCATTACGTATAAGCTATGAAATTGACTAGATGTTTGTTTTAATTGGCTGATATTGTTATATTGTTATTAGTATATCACATGAAATTTTAAGCAATCTATAAAAAAAAAAGAATTTAGTTTGGTAAATCCTCTTGTGACTTACCAAAATCATCATCAATCAGTTATTAAAAGAAGGGGTGTTTCCAAGACAACAAAGTTTCCAGAATCTCCCAGATATATAAAAAAGGTCAACTGGGGAGATATCGTCCTACTTATCCAGTGTTATCTAAAATGTGAAAGTTTTGGTTTAGGAAAATGTTATTAATTTTTGGAGAGTAATTCCCTTTTAGATACATTTTGGTTTGAGAAAGACTAGATCTAACCTGTGATACAATTGATGATTTATTCAGGCAGATGAATCAGGTATCTGAAATAGGACCTTAACTCAGGTCACATAAGGTGCCCTGAACAAGGCCCGTGACCATTGTGATTTTATTACTAAGCTAAATTATTACAGTTTTTCAGGTCCTTTACTAAAATATTTTAGGTCCTACTTACATAATTGGCAACAAATTGTCAACATCAATGGTGTAACCTCCAAGGAAATTACTTTAAAGCATGGTGACCCCACAGGGCTCTGTACTTGGACTACTCCTCTTTTTAATCAGTATAAATGATCTGGCTTACTCAGTGCCGGCTAAACGAATACTGTATGTGATTATACAAATTTTAAAATTACAAATAACGTTTGTGAACTTTCCAAATTGTCCGAAGAAACTTTACAAGGTATATATTATTGGTTTATATCTAATGGATTTCTTTTAAATGAAAAAAAGACAAAAAGTATTATTTTTAGTTTGAAATTTGTTTTTGACAATGGAAGGATTGTAAAGGAAACAGGATTTTTCTGGACATTTGCTATTGTTCAGTGATACAAATAATCTGTAACACTACACTTCAAGATCTGCAATCTGATCTCTTCTTCAGGTAAATAACGAATCTAACACATATTTACAAACTAGGTTCAAATAAACAAATCATATAAGAGCTTTGTGACATGTGTGTGTCAGGAATCATAACCACCATGTTGTGTGTCAACTTCCCTTACTCTAAATCATGCACTTAATAAAAAACAAAACACAACACTAATTATTAAAACTGTACTAAAAATACAGGTCACAATAGGTCTGTATTCACCTACGAACCTACATGGTGGAGGCTAAAGGTTGATTTTAAATCAGTTAGTATTGGTTTACACATCACACTGTATTACTTTACCCCAAATTATTGAAGCTTCTAGTGTTTATGTGAATTAATCTATTTGGAACGTAGAAAACCCACGTGTGGTTTTGATGAAACAGGACAAACTTTTGAAACTGCTAGTACACAACAGACTGCTTAGTTTAATAATTCTAAGAGATTAAATTTAAATTCTACATGTTGAATAACTGTCTCTCTAAGGAATAATTTTGATTGCTATGGAAATAGGTCAACTCAGAACTTAAAGAATGTTGTGTACTTTTTCCACGAGTCTTCCTTGTTTGTTCTCTCATGTCAGCTTGGTTTATTTCAAGAGCTTTTGCTCATTTACAGTCAAGATATAGGGAAATTGTTTAAATGTAATTGATAATAAAACCCTACCAATTGATTTCATGGAAAGAGAACACTTTAATGACAAACAAAGATAACTGCCATTAGTTATGGCTCATTAAGTTATGACAATAACAATGATTACTTCATAGAAAGTTTTAACTATTTTATATAACACTAATTTTTATTTAATACAGTTCAACAGAACTGTAACCCAACTGGCCTGCACAAATAATTATAACGTATGATAATAAAAATAATTGCACAAAATTTTAGGATACATGAACTTAAAATGGCTATGACTAGGAATCTTACTGGGTAGCTAAAAAACTGGATATAATCAGAGAAACTTCCTGTACAACCGGAAACCTTTAAAAAAAATTTCCCTACGAACTTATGAAATCAAGAAATAATTTGACAGCTCTTTGAATCAAAACCTGGTGAATCTTTCAACATCGTATTTTACGCGTTGGTCCGTTCGCGAACCCCGACTGATTCCGGTTGATCCAAGGTTGCGGTTGATTGAGGAGTTGAGTTTATTTTGGTTAGTTCTACCCCTGTGTCGCACCTACCCCAAACACGTAACAATCCATTGGACAATTAAGTCGAGCGCCCGATCTTGTCAGGACTCGACCACTATACGAACGGGGCATGCTGTAATCGGTAAAGCGGCAGAGCGATAGTGGCCGCGATACAAACTGTGTTCGTGTGTTTTAGTTTTATTCTGTCACCGAAATAAAGTTTCCGGTGACAAAGTTGTTCAACTCTTTATTCTTGCGTGAAAATAGCATTATGAAAAGATGAGTGTTAGATTGCACATGCATAAAATGTAGTGTTCATCCTATAAACAGGCTTAAAGTTCGGTTCGGTAAATATGATCATCTGTTAAACGGTTTGGTAAGAGATGTAACCCGTTTTTTTAGTACACCAGAATGTCAGTTGGATTTTACCAGACCTGATAAAACACCTTTTGGATAAGGAAACAGTGGATTCTTTTACAACAAGTGAAGCTGAGAAGAAGACTTGGGTCCTACATGATGCACAGCAATGACAGAATGAATTTAGGACTGAGCGGCATGAGAAAAATGTAATGTGTGGAGTTGGCGGTGCATCAGCGGCACCGTGTGGTAAGGTCCTACAGCTCAAGTCTGACGTGGCAGGTGTCGAATTTATTTTCCATATGTACAATAAAAACATTAAACTAAGTCGCCGCTGTAACTTCCACCACTGCTCGTATCGCGGTCGAGGCCTAGGTTTGATAAATGAACGATTGCTCCTCACACACACGTTTCGATTGGTCGTCAGATAACATAGGTCAAAACAAAGAAAATGATGTTGTGTTTTGATATCATGCTCATATCCAAACCTCGACTTAACTAGCTGCGTTTACACTGGCAAAAAGTTGCGCAAGTGTTGTGTCCGATAGTAATAATCACTACTCAAGCGGGCGGCCGCAAGAGTTCTTGCGACCGCTGCCGCAACCAGTGTCGGACATTCAAATTTCAATAATAAACATTGCCGAGACATCATTGCCGTTTGTGAACTGACTTCATATTGATTCCGCGACAACCAGCGATACAAACAGGTGTAGCCAGTAAAATGGCTTACCTTTTTCACATTATGCGGCAGTAATTGCGCAAATTTACTAGCCATGGTGAACTCAGCATAAAATTATCGCCAGTCTGCAGATAGCCAGCCGGTCAAATCTACCACACGACGGTTTTCGTGGTAGAGCGGCATTGGCTAGACGACGGCTGGTGAAAATCCCATCAGTACTCCTATCAACTATTTATCTCAACGACTTTACCGCACAAGTGACGATTCGACCTATTAAAATCAAATAGTCCAACGTGTATGAAGAGCTATACGTCATGTAGTTTCTAAGTTCATGACTTTAATCTAACGAACGTTGTGACTTGAACCACAGCCTATCATGTGTTGTCGCGATGCGATGGGGCGATTCTATTCTTGCACTATCTTAAGGCAAACACTAAATATTTATGAGCCCCGTAATTGATAACGTTATTTATGCTCGTATTCTGGAGGCAAACCATATGGAAGGTGTTTTTTTTACTAGAGTCAATTTATTCTGCAGATCGCGACTAACCGCACTTCTGTAACCTCCGTAGCAGAATACTGTCTGATGCATTCTTCATTTACTGGCCCGCAGTGGGATATGTTTGGAGCCATGATACTTTCGCGGAGCTATATATATATATATATATATATATATATATATATATATATATATATATATATATATATATATGTGTGTGTGTGTGTGTGTGTGTGTGTAATCAGGGCTGCTACCAACGATGAGAATCTGAATTTTGGGCTCCGGGAAAACATGCGTGGATTATGTGTGAATTTTTACAAAGTCCCTGGAAACTGTACTAGGGATGGATCGATTCCGATACTCGATACCGCGGCACTTTACACTCAAACCCGAAATCGACAAAAGTGGTAAAAATACGATTGAAAAATCACGAGTTTACAATATTACAACTAGTGATATTGCTGAGTCCAAATAAGTCTATTAGCGGACGACAGCTGATCGCCACTACGCAAATTACCGATTGCCAACACATGTTTGTACTTTCTGCATGAAACACTGTTGATAGATGACCAAAATGAACAAATTACTGTAGTTTAAAAATAGTGTTTTAGTTATAATTGGTATTTTCTATATATATCTTTTGGCGTGTCGTCGAGAGTCTACTGCGTTTATTCGTGGACAACTGATCGGCAGTATGCAGATTACCGATTGTTAAAACGTGTGTTTGTATTCGTTGCGTATAAACATATTTAGAAACATACAGTAACAACATAATGTGATTTATAAATAATACTTTCATTGAAGTACGTATTTCTTATGACTATATCTGTCAAAGCCAGGGTAGTCTGTTGGTCTATGCGTGGATGTTAGATGTTAACAGACGATCGCTAATTTATATTTTTTCCATACGTCGTATTTTGTGTAGTTGTTTCTCTATACCATACATTTTACGTAAATTTGGATCTCATTTTATAAACCACCATCTCTACTATTTGAAAGCAGAAAATATTGTAGTTTTAAAAATATATCCATTTCCCAGAATTGCAATTTGCAAATTCCTTTGAAGTGGCCGTGGCGTATTCTAGGCTTGTTTTTCGAGAAGGTCAAAGTTCAAAGTAGAGATCAGAAGATATTTTGTTTATTAGCTGTTTGTGCCAAACCGACCTTTCGTACCGGTACAATCGTTGTCTCGTACTGAAAGTTCTTACAGTACAGACATCTGACCCACAATGCAGGACTGCAGTTTGGCCCACGGTAGCGCTGTATTGGTAATTATTTGTTTTCTTTATTTTTCAGAATTGGATACATATATTTCCCAAACATCACAAAAAAAGAAAGTTATGATGTATACAAGATGTTATATCCACACTTTGAAACACACACGAGATAAAAACTAAGGAACTTTAATTAGGTGGTAGCAACGAATCGTTTCCGAATTTCACGCATATCTCTAGCGACGAAATTTGCTACATCACCCCAACTTCGTGACATTTCCTGCAAGTGCAGTTGGTGATGATAAACTATCAACGTTGTATTATAGTTGTTTATTTGGTGTGAAAATGGACTAGAGTCTGATATTTTGGACCGAGAAATCCGGGGATTTGAACGAGTATTTGAGAGGCCACCCCGAATCAGCCACATATGACACACTGAAGAGCATCAGCATCATCAGAACTGAAGAATGATAATTGATTTCCCAGATTATTCTTTTGTACTAAATAAAAGTTTTCTAACTTAAAGCATTGGTATTATGTCTGGACCCAAAATATCCTTATTGTAAAGGTTTAACTTATAGAAAAACCATCAACCAACCAACTAATTTAAGAAAATAACTTATCACATGAGTTGGTTTATTTAATTAAACAAATTTGCATAAACCCAATATAAAACTTTTACGAAGTTTTATGTTTTGTTTATTAAATATTTATATTTATTATCAAAGTGTATTCTTGGAGTAAAAAATCACACTGAATCGTTTACCAGTCAATTTCTGTGGCCCTGAAACCTATTTATGTAAAAGTTTAGGAAAAACCATTCTTATGGAATTTGAAATTTATTTCATAGAATGTGTATGTATTAAAATATAAATTTATTATCACTTCTGCACTATGGGGATTAATAAGTTGCATTTAAATACAGTTTGTCTCTGAAACATAAACATAAGTTTGAAATAGGTAGGAGTAATAGTTTGTTTGTCCTTAGGAAGACCTGTGTGTTCTTTACAGCTGGTCTAAACATAAGTTTGAAATAGGTAGGAGTAATAGTTTGTTTGTCCTTAGGAAGACCTGTGTGTTCTTTACAGCTGGTCTAAACATAAGTTTGAAATAGGTAGGAGTAATAGTTTGTTTGTCCTTAGGAAGACCTGTGTGTTCTTTACAGCTGGTCTAAACATTAGTTTGAAATAGGTAGGAGTAATAGTTTGTTTGTCCTTAGGAAGACCTGTGTGTTCTTTACAGCTGGTCTAAACATAAGTTTGAAATAGGTAGGAGTAATAGTTTGTTTGTCCTTAGGAAGGCCTGTGTGTTCTTTACAGCTGGTCTAAACATAAGTTTGAAATAGGTAGGAGTAATAGTTTGTTTGTCCTTAGGAAGGAAGACCTGTGTGTTCTTTACAGCTGGTCTAAACATAAGTTTGAAATAGGTAGGAGTAATAGTTTGTTTGTCCTTAGGAAGACCTGTGTGTTCTTTATAGCTGGTCTAAACATAAGTTTGAAATAGGTAGGAGTAATAGTTTGTTTGTCCTTATGAAGACCTGTGTGTTCTTTACAGCTGGTCTAAACATAAGTTTGAAATAGGTAGGAGTAATAGTTTGTTTGTCCTTAGGAAGACCTGTGTGTTCTTTACAGCTGGTCTAAACATAAGTTTGAAATAGGTAGGAGTAATAGTTTGTTTGTCCTTAGGAAGACCTGTGTGTTCTTTACAGCTGGTCTAAACATAAGTTTGAAATAGGTAGGAGTAATAGTTTGTTTGTCTTTAGGAAGACCTGTGTGTTCTTTACAGTTGGTCCCATGTTATTTAAATGTGAGTTATTTCTTCTTGTTGCTTCTTCCCAATGAATGTATGTTCAAGACCCCATGTGTATGTACAGAAGGTAAAAAAAGTTATAAGAAAATAATTAGAATTGATTGGGCCAATTTTTCAATCTTTGCTGTTGCTCAACAAAACATTGGCTGTAATGAAACACATACATCAAAATGTTTTTTTTTTCTACTTTCGAGACAACATCCATACTTGAATAGAAAAAAGCAGTGATGTAGTCTATCTGGGATTTGAGTTCAGAGAGACCCAAAAACATTACTCCACGGATATTTATGGGCAGAAGTATATCCAACTGTTCCCTTTTTAATAATACGTATTGAAAATACACAGTGAATATTTTGAGAAACGCTTTATAAATTATACAAAACAAAACAATTTTTTTTGATACTACATTTCTTTGTAATTGGTGGTCAAACACATTCTTAAAAGTTCTGAAAAATAAACAAACATAATATGTAATACACAGCAAGCAAGTAATGGATTTAATCATTTAAAAATCAAATTCTAAGTGCATTCCTACAAATCTTTATAATATTTACATTAAAATGTACGAGAAAAGAAGTATTCACAGAATTGGAGTTTGAATTACGATTATTATGATTCAAACAATGTCTGCTGCTGAACTAGTTGCAATTGTTGAACCTTTATTACTCTGCCCTCAATAACTTAAAATCCTTAGTCAAAGTTTTTCAAATATCCTTGAAGTTCTCATAACAGTCAATGTCCATTTTACCTCTAATATTAGAATATTGTGTTGCAATCATCTTGACAGGTTAAAATTTTAATTTTCTGTAATATAACTTTGATCCTCTACATCTTGGAAGTTCTTACTAAGTGAATCTCTGTAAGTCTTAAGTTACAAATTAATTTGTCTGTTTAACTCGTAAGATGAAGCATCTAAATAAATTGGATTGAGCAACTATTCTAGTAAGCAATCTAACATTCAACCTTTGCCAAAGCCTTGCAAACTATCATATTGTGGCAAGAATCTCTACCACCCTTCTTTTTTGTCTGTAAATTCACTTATTTACTTACTGATAGTGTTCTGTACCACGCTTCATGATTTGCTATTTTACTAAATTTTCTTTTTAATGTGATACACTAACAGTACTGTGTATTATAGGTATAACGTATTGTTTACCTTAAGATAATCACGCAAGGTTACGCTTTTTCTAAAACAATTTGGGAAGTGACTCCCTGTCCCTCCTGAACATGCTACTAGAATAAAGAGATATATGTTAATAACATACAAGTACATTTTCTTACTTGTCTTAAACACAAGTAAGAATTTGGGTCACCATGGGCGGTTTTGTGTTTGCCCTAAAACAGACAACATTCTGCCTCTGAGAGTTAAAACTTAAACAATGTTTACCATTTTAAATTGTACTACAGAGGTTATAAAGGTGGATTTTCCAAACCAAACTTCAGCCCTCCACATTAATTCACTCGATACGTTAATGCAAATAGACAGGTACAAACACAGAAGTATGTTTTCGTCATTAACTGGTGGGAGAGGCCATGCTGAATGATCAGCCTGTTAAACTTTGTGGTCAAGGATGTAGCCAGCGAGGAGGTCCAAAGGGTTCGGATCCTCCCTAAATTTTCAATTACGTTTTTAGCAAACGATTATTATTATTATTTAAATAATTCAATATTACTGACATGTACTGCTGAAAGATCGTTCTCAACATTGAAATGGGTCAAGAACTTTTTAAGGGACTGCATTTGTCTTACAGTCTGTCCACTACAGGAAAATATCAGTCGTCTTGACTCCTCCCTCCCCCCCCCCAAAAATATTTTCCTGGCTACTTTCTTGCTTGTGTTAGTTAATTTTAAATGTACTATAGGCCTATTAATGTTTCAAGAGCACAAGGCTAAATTTATTGTAATATTTCCAGGTATATCTTCTTCTTCGCTTGCATCTGAAAAATCATGCAAATAAATAAAAATTGCATTATTCATTGAAAAACATCTATTGATTTTAAGGTAGTAGAAACTGTTTCCTATGTTTTAAAGACTCTTAAGAATATGCAAATTGAATAAGAATATATGGCTGTTTACTGTGTAAAGTAGTAAATTCCATGTATGTAGCACTATCCTGTTCTGAAAATAATCCTAATTCCAAGCCTCCAGGTCTTTAAACAAAGTTAGTTTAAAATCAATGAAACATTTGTACTGAACTGATGTTAACAGGAAAGTGAATTAATAGAAACTTTTGAACTACCATACATGAGATCTATGCTCTGTCCATCCCAATTTTTAACAGTAATCCCGTAAAAAAAAACAACATAACACAGTAAACTTCTAATTAATTTATATGTACCGTTTTAAATACCGATGTAGAGTAGCAGAGGGTAGTTTCAGACCAAATTCAAAGCCTCCAGGTCAGTTTTTTTTTACACTTTTAGTGCATACAAACAAACAAATTGGATTTCATTCTCTAGCAACAGGAAAATGATTCACTAAACACTCAGCCAAAAATATTGTCCAAGTCATAATTATGAGTCACACTTTGCCAATAGTAAGTAACTAGTCTTGATGCCCTTGTACTCTGTCATCATTCATGTACGTATTAATTCACATCACGTAATGCCTGTGTCAGCATGATCAGAATAAATATCTTGAGAATTGAATTATCATTGTAAGTAGTTATCTAACAATAAAGTGGTGCTATTTTATTGAAGTAAGTATTAACAACAAGTCATTGTTTATGATAGGTTGTTATGTAGGATATAAAACTACAAGAGTTTAATAATTGTATTAAATCACAATAATACTAAATTATAATATTTTAATATTGCCCACAAAATATTGATTGGTATACAGTATAATTAAAGAGCATCCATGTGGTTTAATGGACAACATTTTATAATTCAGTGGAATAGATTCTGATTTCAAATTCTTTGAAAGCTACAATCAAATTCTTTAAACCAACTTAGCACAATGCCTTCAGTGTGAATATTATGAATAACATTAAAATTTATAGCATTCACAGAGTAATCTATAATAGAGTTTGCTCAATGTTACAGATTTAAACCAATTGACTTCAGCATTTCAAAAAATTCAATTTTATGGAGATTTTTACTAAAACCTTTACACAAAATATAGTAAATTTAAGTACTAATTTTGAAAGGCTTGTTTTGTTACTTTGTCCTATTCAGCATGATGCACTAATGATCTACCATTGTCAATGTGTTAATGTTATTACCGCAGATTATGAACACTGAATCAAATAAAGAAATAATGGCCCATAGTACCTGTTTTGTTACTCTGTCGTGTTCAGCACGATGCCCTAATGTGTCAACATGTTAATGTTATTCAGACAGAGTATGAACACTGAATCAAATATACGAATAGTGGCCCCTGCTTCCCTTGGAACCTGGTGTAGGGATTATCTTTAGTTTGTAGATACTGTATTTCAATGAACTACATTAAACGCTGCATGCACCAGTGACTTTGTGTGGCTTGGATCAGATACAAGCTTGACTGCAACACAGAAGGAATTAATTGCTTTACAGTGAAAAGGGGTGCTGTAGCCTGGAATGGTTTACAAAGAGGCAAAGATCTACCTACGAGTTATTGACATTTATAGTGACTTTGTGGGATATACCATAGTTGAAGGATTGTACAATAGTTGTCATACAAACTTCTTGAGCTCAATTTTTAATTTTGACTTACATATTCTATAAAATTTACATGTTTAAAGAGTGGTTTAAAGTTGATATATTGGTTGTTTAGTGGCTACGTGAAATTAGTGTACTGAAAACCGTTTGAATAGCACAAAAGTCGACATAGTATGCTCTAATTCTACTGAGTAAATGGACTCAAATCTCCAAAAATTATACTTTGTAACAAAACAAACCACAAAATTAAATAGTTTACTATATATATATATATATATATATATATATATATATATATATATATATATATATATATATATGCCAAGCTTAAATTTAAAATATTAGCAATATTTTAAGGTTTCCAAATTCACCATAAAATCTATTTTAAAGAATCTGCATGTAGCTTTCAAAGAATTTGAAATTGGAATTTCTTCTTCAAATGCTTAAATGTTATCCATTAAACCATATGGATGCTCTTTTACATCCTAGTTATACTGTTAGTATACCAAGCAAACTATTATCCAAAATAGTAGCTTTCTTTTGAGGTTTAGAATAGTACCAATAGTTTAGAAGTTTAATACTATTTCAACCAGTAAATGCTACCTAAAAATTGTGTATTTTTGAAGAATTGTTATAGAACCCTCGGAAGTCTTTACATTATATTTTATATATATATATATATATCCTGTTTGGTATTGAAGAAAAAAAATTAACTGGTAACAAGTTTACTAGTGCAAAAATAAAGGCTTTAATACAGGAGATACTAGATACAAATTATGGTGGGTACATATCAGAACCCAAATTGTTTTTAAGAAGATTGAGTGACGTCAGAGGCAGTAATTAACAGTCCAGTGATAAACGAATCTAACTGGGTCTTCTGTGTTCTGACTTTTGACGAGAAACTGTGACAGCTAGGATCCACCCACTCGGTCAGCTAAATTTAACTTAGTTCCAGTGCTATGGAAACGCCCACAGTAGAGTCTTATTCAAAAGTAGGTAATTAGTAATGATGATCGTTTAAATACATCACATTCAGTAATAAACTTGTGTTCAATGCTATTTTATATTTCTTCGTGTCCAGTTGGAAGATATTTTTGACACCAGTAATTTTTTTGTACATAATTAATTCAACAATTTTGGTTCATATTATATAATACTTAACTGTTTTGTGGGCTGAAATTAAATATACATTTTTTTATTGTTTCTAACTTGCATGTTTGACAGTTAAATAAATCCATTTAATGGTCCATCAATGGTAGTGATGTATTAGTTTCTAACCCAGCAAGTTTGGCTCTATTTACAAAATTGAAGAATTAAGAATACATTTATTTTAATGATTCCAAAAAAATACACACCCAAGGTTGTCATGGAATGATTAGAGGATAAAAGTAATCTATCTTTGATCGAGGGAAGGAAGTTCCAGTTCAAGTTAAACACTATATTGATTGGATCAACAGAGATTTATGGAAGGAGAGGCCATTGTCGTGGTTAGTGTCGGAGTGATCAATTATCTATTGACAGTACATTGGCACTGGCATCGCTGTTATCAGCTGTCTGTGGTAATCAGCTGTCTGTGGTAGCGTGATGCAGTTGTGATATACTGATAATGTTTTTACTTCACAGGAAAACCTGCTATGAGTTACTGAGCAGATATGACACTTGCAGCACTCCCACCATGAATGTGAGTAGATTCTCAGTTACTTGTTTTTGTGTTTAACCAAAGAAAATAAACTGTTTTGATTCATCTATTTCAACTTCTTCTGTGTTCAAACTAATTAGCACAGTTGGGCGTATGCATTCCATAAGGTGTAACTCCTAAGTATTGTGTAAATTTGATCAGTACAATATTTATAAAAACATTTATAATCCATTATGAAATATTATCTAAAATTTTAATTGTATGTACGTATACAAAAACTTACTCTAAACCATTGTGATTTTAGAACTCATTAATGATGCTAATAATAATGAGTATAGAAAATAAAAATTCAGTTTGTTGTTAAATTAAATTCAGTTGTTAATAAATTTAAATTTTTATTTAGGAGGAGTGCAAATCCGTTGGTAGATTAAAGTTTGAAAATTATTTTCGATTTATCCATAAGTTATAGAAATGAAGTGAACAATAATAGTATCAAATACATAATTATTGTACACAAAATTAAGCATATTAAAGTTGTAAATATAAATGAATCGTTGTCTAAATAATAACGTATTGTCTGTTTTAATTTACTTCAATGCTGAGTTTTGTTCATGGAATTCGATTAGAAAAGCAATATATTTTAAATAAGTGCAGTTTTATTCAAGTACATAATCATTACAGTAGCAATATAGTTGAATTCTGTTCTGAATTACAAACCTACTTTGGTCGTCATAAAAATTTATATGACTAATAATGCTGACTATTGTATTGCATCAGACACCCATTGGTATCAAAGACTGTGTTTGGCACCATTGTCGTTCTCCACCATTTTGTGTTGTTATCCATAATTTCTTTGACGGTTCAGGTTTGTTTTGGTTGTTATAGAAGGTTGTATTTTTTTATCAAACTTATCATTTTTTGTAATTTATGCTCATTGAGAAAAGTAAAACTGAGGATGAAAACTTTTGAGATCATGGTACATTTATAGTAAAAGTTAGAAGCCATTTGGTTGCAATAGTACATGTGACGCCTGAGCCAAGTACATGTACTGAGGCAAGTGATAGTGATATAGTGAATACGATCATGTATCATTATTTAACTGTTTGAGTATTCTTTGAATTCTTATCAGTAAGTACGTTTCATTGATTTTTTTCAGCTAAAATCATTGTTTTAGAAAGACATAACAGAGAACTGATTAACCAGGATGAGGGGAAGAGTCAGAGCAGTACAAGTGGACAGTATTTATAAAAATGCTCCAAACAATGCACAAATTGAAACTAAACAATATCTTACAAAAACCTCAAAAGTTCAGTGTCTTAAACCATATGGCCATCCTTTCCCCAGTGTATGTTCACATTTTGAACAAGGACAAATTTGCCATTTTTTATGTCTTTTAAAGAACCTAATTGTTTAAATCAATGCATTGTTATAAACACTTTTTATAAGTACATTTTAATTTTATAAAAAAAATTACTTTTCATAAGATTAGTTGAAATCATTTAAAAGTAAAGATGTCTTATTTTACCAGGTGAAGTTAGGGTTAAAAAGACCTTTCTAACAGTTAACCTGGGGACCAACTGCTTAAAGGTGACTTCCAAACCACCACCAACGGCTGGGCAGGCGGGCTGCTTGCAAAGATAAGATCGCTCAGCGGTCACCCATCCAAGCAGCAGCCACGCTCGACATTGCTTGATCCGATTATCTTGCGATAACCATTGTACCCGCTATACTGCGTCATTGGCAAAGAACTTACTACTGATTAAAAATATTTATGTTTTCTAAAACAATTTTCTAAATCGTAGTCTTGTGTAGGCTTTTAAGATTGATTGATAGTAGTGCAACATTTATTAGTAAATTGTTGTGGCAATAAATATTTGTCCAGAATAGTTTATACTGAAATTCTTTTATGTGACAGGCTAGATAATTTAATTGGCTTATATGGCTTGTGGTCTTACAAACTTATTCTGTTCATCCCTTGTCCATATGATCTTGTATTAAAGAAATTATTTATGTAACCTAATGACTTCATTATAAGGAATTAAATAATTATAAATAAAATATTGGAAATTTGACATGTGATACAAAAAATGTAGTATATCAAATTCAGTGTAAACTATGTCCTAAAGACTACATCGGCTCTACACAACAAATAATTTAAGAATAAGAATGACAGGTCACCGTTATGATTTTAAGCATAATGATGAATCAAAACCATTAGTTATTCATAGTAAAATACACAAAGAATCTTTTGAAAATTTATATACAGTAAAACCAATACGATCAATACAAAATTCAAATACATCAAAATTAAGAAATTTAGAACAAGCATGTCAAATTGTCACAAAATCTAAATTCCCCTATGGATTAAATCTTCGATAAATTTGAATCATCTGGACACTCATCACATCTTTACACCCACAGTCTGAACATATGTTTATCATTTCAAGAATATTATGCTTATTAATTTATTTATCTGTTTACATGTATGTTTTTGATTATTTTATGTGTTTCGTTATGTTGTTTTGACCTGAAGAAGCGTAATGCGAAATATAGTTAATCAATATTAATATGTTGGCCTTTTTCTACATATATATATATACACACACACACACATGGTATACCTCCCTTTGATATTATTTTAATGAATCAGTCAAAAAATTAGTGAATTTGTTTCCATTAAACCGTTTGCTTGATACCTGTGCAGAGCATGACTCAGGCAAAGACACTAGTACGTCACCGGGTGGTGGCTGACACGGACTGTAGTGCGGAGGTGGGTGGAGACGCACAATGCTGCCATACGCCACCCTACACACCACGTATACGCTGGCCTGATCTGCTAGCCCAGGTGTTTGTGCATGGTGGTGCTCTCTATGGGATATTCCTCATGATTACAGCTGCTCGGTGGTATACGACACTCTGGGGTGCGTACATCTTGAATTTATCTGGTCTTTTGTACTTGTAGTGCGAGAAAAAATATCTTAGTGTTTCTATACAAAATGGAGTCCAGTAAAATGTTGTAGAATGTCTTTGAATTTTTTTTAGTAAATTTACATTAATAATTCAAGGTTTTAAATACCTAATTTTAGGATTTTATTTCAAGTAAATTGAAATTTTTGACTTTGTGAAGAGATTATGTTTGGCATATTTATAACAATTAGGCCTACATTTTGGCATCAAAATATCCTGAAACTATTTATATTAAACCTAACAAAAACTAAAATGTATGTTTCACCTTACTTTTGTCTAAGAATAAAATTTTAAAATACATCTGTAATTTTTTAGTGCAGGTTAGTTATGATAGACACTTCATCAGGATGATTTATACGTAGCCATGTTTTACTGTTATCTACATCAATTATCTGGAATTAGTCTTGAAGATTGAATGGTCTGTTGAAACATACAAGATAAGCAGTTTTACTTTAGAAGGTGATAGATAATAATAAACCTCTTCAAGTTCTGAATTGTGAAATTCATCATTGTATTGTACGTAACATGTTGTAATCAATCCACAGTGGTTGGCTCTAACTCTTGCAATAGTTTTAAATATTAATAATTATTTGAAAATATAAAAAACAACTTGTTTGCAGCAAAGCTATCATTTTATCTCAACTGTTACCTTCCACTTAAAAAAATAGTTTTGATGTCAATAATAGAACCTAGTATGCATGTTTACATATCAAATCCTAAAACTCTGACTTTTATATGATTTCTATTAATTTGTAGCTTTAATGTAGCCAACAAACTGTTCACAAGATCAATTAGTATATTTTTTATTTATGGCACTTTAAAATATTATATTTTCACAACAAACATCACAATAAAACCTGTTTTAATAACACTATCTTAATATTTTATAACACCATCTTGAAGTGATGTTATTGGTTTTCAAACCTAATGTTCAGCCAATTAAAGGCAAAGCCCTCACTCATTCACACATCACTAATTTTCCTAATAATCTTCCAAAATCTCTTAAAGTTATATAAAATCCATATAAAATGCTCTCAACAGAAAAAATACAAGATTCATCATGCGTTACTCTGACATACCTGTTTGTCCATAGGACATCTTGAGACTGAAATGAGCTATAGACTTGAAATTTTGCATGCAACCTCAGTGAAGCCTGTTATTAGACATATGGGGTAGCATACTCCTACCTTGTATATAGATTACAGATATTCGTGTTCTTCTTTTAATGCTAGCTATATATAAATACTAGGATCTATTTTAATCCCCCATTGGGTACATAGAATCTGTAACACCAATTGAAGCTAGAGGTACTTTTGCCTGAGCTTGAAATAATAAGGTGAAATAAAAAAAACTCTGATATGCTAACCAATCTACATTTTCTTTATATATGAATGAATACTTATTCTTGAAAGCAAGTTTTATCCACTACCGGCTTGCTAGACCTGACGTAGCTAGAGAAGACTACAAGAAGAGATAGAATAAGGAACGAAATAACCAGAGAAAGATTGAAGGTAGTTTCACTGCAAGAGACAATGGAAAGAAGAAGAATACAGTGGATGGGGCATGTGAAGAGGATGGGAGATAATAGAATGCCTAGAATAGCACTGGAGAAGGAGGAAAGAGGAAGAAGACCAAGAGGAAGACCGAGAGGAAGATGGGAGGACCAAGTGTGGAAAGACATAGAGAGAAGGGGACTACAGAAAATGCAGGTGGAGGAAGAGGAGACCTGGAATGACAGACAAAAGTGGAGGAGGCTGTGTACGATGACCCGTGATAAAGGAAACGTCGGATGATGATGATGATGATGAATGAATACGAGAGAATATATGAGAATAGTTCAAAATTAGTACAATTTCAAAGGATCGTAAAACTAATGTTGCAGTTAAATTAAATAGAAAAACAAGAAAAATGTAAGAATTATAGAGTATTATAAAATAAGTTATCATTTTTACATTATGGTTTATTGTAATTATGGCAATACCGAGAAAAAACATAATAATGATAATAATGTTTAATTATTTTACAACAGTAAATATAAATGAGAGAGTTTGAAAACAAGAATTCATGCCTGGTAAATATTAATTTCACTGAATGCCATCTTTCTCTCATCACTTTGATAATTTTATATTGGCTATTATTGATATCTAAATTATTGAGTATATCTAGAAGTTACATAGTGTGTCTGTTATCCATTTCCAGATAAGAGTGTATATTTCTAGGAACTGTTAACAGCACATCAAATATATTAAATATTGAAAAGCCAATTACAACTGCCTGACTCACCCACTGTTGCATGTCAAACGTCAATCATATTTATTACTTACTATATTGATTTGCTTTCCTCCTCAACTCTCTAGAATGTGAGAATGTCTTTGTCCAATTAGAAGTTGATTCTTGAAAGTAATACAAGGTGTGTCTTTTTTTTAAGTAAGAACCGTTTTGGTATATACAAAAAATAAAGTAAACGTCTTATACAAATTTTATTTTTATATGAAAGCCCACACTTTTATCGGGTTTTCTACAGAATTGCCATCAATATTAAGGCATGTAACATATTTAAAACAACATTTTGTATACTGTTGTCATAAAAGATTTCTGCCTGATTTGATCATTTTGACTCTATTTTTGTTGTTGACCCTTAATATGCTTCTTCTGATGAAAAATCAAATTGTAGTCACAGTGTACTAAATTTGGGCTATTTTGAGGATTACCAAATTGTTCATTACATAATGCTATCATTAAATCTTAATTCGTTTTGCCAGAGGGTAGTCTGAAAATTTTCCAGTCTCAATGTGAAGATGGCAGCACTCGTATTAAATTAAAAAGCTACTTTAATTTCATTGTTCATTTTTTGTTACTCACCAAAGTTTAAGAAATTTTGAATGCACAGTTTTTTATGTAACAGTTGTTTGAGTGAGTTTTCTTTGTGAAGATGGACTAAATCGAGTATCAAGCTGTCATTAAATATTTGTTTTTGAAAGGCAATATGCCTTAACAAATCAAAAGACGAGTTGGATTCTATGTATGGGGACTCTGTACCATCATTTACCACAGTAAAATTTCAGGCTGCTGAATTTAAACATGGCCTTAAGAGCTTAGCGAATGGAGAAGATAAACCTTTAGGACGTCTAAAAACTGCAGCTACCGATGAAAACATCGCCAAAGTTCACCAAATGGTGCTAGACGAACGCCGAATCAAAGTGAGAGAAATAGCAGATGTTATGAAGATGTCAAAAGAACGTGTTTATCACATATTGAATCAAATTTGGTTATGTAACACCAAAAACGTATTCAAATGAACATTTCTAACGCTCTTTCAGTGCAGTTTAGGCAAAATAAATCCAAGTTTTGGCGCCGATTAACTTGTAGATGAAACTTGGATACACCGTTATATGCCCAAAACAAAAATACAGTCCAAGCAGTGGAACTGGGAAGGGGGAACTGGCTTCATAAAAGGAAAAACATTTTTTTGGCTGAGTAAGTGATTGCGACTGTTTTTTTGGGATGGTCATGCAGTTATTTTAATAAAAAGGAAAAATGTATTATTGATTATTTTTAAAAAGGAAAAATCATTACAGGATCATACTATGCATTATTACTTGGCAAGCTGAAGGCAGAACTTGCAGAAAAACAGTTACATTTGCAGAGAAATAAAATCCTGTTTCACCAAGACAACAAAATGGTGAAAATTCATTAAATACGGTTTGAACTGCTTGATACCTTACTAACCAAGTCTAGCTCCAAGCAACTTCTTTTTTCCCTCATCTAAAAAATTGTGCTCGGAGGACAAAGATTTTCGTCAAATGAAGATCAATCAACTTCGTGAACAATTATTTTGCAGAGAAAAATGTTGAGTACTATTTGGACGGGTTACAGAGGTGGGAGCATCACTAGGAGAAGTGTGTAGAGTTACAAGAAGACCATGTTGAAATATTTTGTGTTAGTTAGGTCAGAAATTTTTCAGACCACCCTTGTATATAATGGCACGTACTTCACAGTTGGGGGGATTCTTAATTGACAGGGGCATTTGAAATATGCACAGATATAATGATTGATGTTTGTCGTCATTGTGTCTGTGGCTTGCTTAAAGATGAAGGTAGATAGTGCACAAGCGCAGGACAACAACGGAAGCACTGCTGAAGCAGAATTTAGAAACTGTACTCATTTAAGAGACACACCTCTTATTTTAATTCAGAAAAGGATTTTTACATAAGGAGATAGACAAGTTATAGTCTATCAAGATCTTAGTTAGGAAAGTTTTAGTAGTTGAGTTTAGTCTCCTACACTGCCTGAGAGGTACTCGAAGAGAGAGCAAGCTCTCAATCTTCAACTGAGTACGCTGTTACACAGTGACAGCTGAAATCTGCTGCCAATCTGTGTCTGAAGAGACGAAAATAAAGTTGAAACAGCTTTACTAGTCGGAGTATCTACTCCTTTACTCTCAGGCTTTCGCAAAAGAGTCAAGTGCATACTAAGAGAGTGGTCTCCCCTAAGCTTAGCAGTCAATATAATTGGGGGTGGCTTAGTTTTTGAAACAGGAACTGAGACTGGTTTAAAGTCAAAAACAAGGAATGAATTCCAATGTTTAGATTACAGTCTGAAAATTCATACAGTGAGCAGGAATGCATGAGCACAACCTGACAGGTGATTCACCCTCCCAAGCACAGACCTCTGTGCTTGAGCTGGCAATGATATTCAACTTCGTGTTAGGTGCGTACAGCGTACTCAGATGAAGATTAAGAGCTTGTTCTCTCTTTGAGTACCATCCCAGCCAGTGTAGGAGACTAAACTCAACTACTAAAGTAAATTAACTATATTTTTATATAAATTTGAAACTTATTTTTCTACTTAATCGCTTATTATACCCGCACGTAATCTGTGACCGTTGCACTTTTTTTATCATAATCATCAAAGAATGTTAGTGCTACACCCAGTCTCTGCTTTTTTGTGGTCATCCTTAGAATTTTCAGAACCCACCTAGCAAAATATTTGTGGTATCCAAGCTTTTCACTACAATTTCACACTTTGTATTTTGCAAAATTTGGAGAATATAGTTTGAAAGTTCTGCAATCGTGAAACAATTGTATTAATGTTGATGTTGATTTTCATCACTGCTAGGCCTACAACTGTGGTCCTTATCATGAACATTGGTATAGCTATTTTTTTTTTTTTTTTTTTTTAATTAATATCCCACTGCCTTAATTAGCACATCGCAAAATTGGTGATAAAATAATAGGTTTGCAGTTTTTTACAGAAAACCCCTAATCCAAGAGTGCACATCACATTTCTAGTTAAAGACCAAAATATGTACAGAATAATAATTGCACTCAAGATTACAACTATCTAAATTTGATAGGACCAAGTCTATTTAGAATAATCAAAATTTTAGATAAAGCAGACTGTTATTAGAATTTTACAAGATAAGATTATTTTTATACTAAGGAGTGGGGTGTACACATAATAGATTATCATCAAATCCTAAAGGATTCATGCTCTATACTTTCTTGACAATCCATGTAATTAAAAGTAATCCAATCTAATTAAGTAAATTTTGTTGTAGCATTTGGACTGGTGTACACATCAGGGTTTGGTATCACTGCTGGAGCTCACAGACTATGGTCACACCGGGCTTACAAGGCAACTTGGCCCCTCCGTCTGATCCTAGTTTTTCTATTTACCATCGCTGGCCAGGTAAGAAGTTAATAGCTTGTTCTGTACGTGTATTATCTTGCCATATTCAACCTCTGATCTCATGCCATGACAGCCCGACACTTGGGGGAGGGGGAATCGCGCTGTAGAAATCCATCAGAGAATGTGCCATTTTTATTAAACATTATGAGTGATGATGTGAGTGAATCATGTAAAGTTTAAAGATGGCTGAATGTGAAGGATCAATTCAAGAATTGTCAAAGCTGAAGCTATTTGGCAATTTTTGTGGGTATCAGTCAACATTTTTGGCTTTGTACACCACTTAAGTACAATATCTAACTCCATCACTCATGGTTTCTTCGTAAACATGACACATTCTCCAATGGGTTACAGCTGCATTATTCCCTTCTGCTTGCAGGAAATGAATAAAACTCCTCAATTTACATTTGGCGGAAGAGGTGGCCATGTTTATGCGATTGCTGCTTAGTGTAGACTGGCTACTTGAACTCAGCAATGACAAATGTTGTAACAGAGCATGCGATCGACTATTGCCTACACCGCAGGTCTGTCACATGTCTGACCGTCATGGAGTGAGATCAGAGATTGAAAAATAAACTGCCCTTCTATATTGCAAAAAATTGTACTTAAACTTACATTAATTTCTCTTAATTCCTGTTATTGCATTTCCTTTTTATTATTTACCATCAAATGTGATTTTCCTCAAATGCTGTTATTACTGGATGTAATTGATGCTGGTGATAGGTATTATAATTCAAATTAAAGAAATGTAATAGTTCAAAACTAAATGTTATATTAACTAGTGTTTATTACCACAAAGATTGTTTGTTTAGTTTGTTTTTGAAACATTTTATTTTTAGTCTAAAGTCAAAAAAGTAAAAAGTCTTTATTACCTGAACATTAAGTACAGTAATTTTGTCAAGTTTTACATTAGAATATATTGTAAAACTACCTATATTGTTAGCTACCAGGTAGTGTTGAATCGTTTACTGTTAATGTCAAATATATTACATGTTTACATTTTTGCCAAAATGCCAATGACCAATATATTGTACATTTGCCTTTTTTAATGATACTGGTATTTATGTGTAAAAGCAGTATTGTGGAGCAAGGTGTAATGAGAAGATCATTTGAAGCATTTAAGATTTATATTTTCATCCATCTTAAGTAATTATGTTAATGGCAATGTTTACAATACAGAATTTTTGTGAAGTCGATTGGCTTGTAATCTATGTACAATGTTACCAGGTTTAGTATTGAATTCACAGTAAGATCTTAAGCTCAAACCCCTAGGAAATTATTTTATTTTAATTATTTTAAAGAGCATCATGGAAGATTGAGATTCCTTAAAGTGACATAAGAGTGCATTGGTAAAATTGTTATTGTTTCAACAATAGCAGACTTTAAAGAATTAATTTGTGTTCGTTTAGCAATGCAAAACCCAAATGCATTAGAAAAAAGTGAATAATCCCATGTTTAAATTTAAGGGAATCTCTTGACAACTTGGAACTAACTCATTATAGCAATATGTCAGTCTATGGCACTTGATGGAGAGGTTTTTGTTTCAAACAATGAAATTATCGCTCCTGTAGCAATGTACAGTACTGCCCTATTATCTCCACACTCACTTCCATTCATGCCAAAACAGTACCCTATCTCTCTGAAGAGAAATAATCCCACACAGAGTGTCATACTAGTACATGTGTGGGATTGGCAAGATAAACTATGTTTTGTTTACCATGTGTTGTACACAAAATTTAGAAAAATGTTACATTCTTAAATGACAACTGTGCTATCTCATCGTCCTTTAGTGTGGTTGAGCCTATGATATGATTACAGAGGCATGTGTACGCATGGGCACTGGACCACAGGATACACCACAAGTTTAGTGAGACCGACTCCGATCCCCATGATGCACGTCGGGGTTTCTGGTTCTCCCATGTTGGCTGGCTGGTGCTCACTCCTCATCCTGCCGTAGAGGCACGGCGGAGTGCCGTCGACATGTCAGATCTCGACAGTGATCCTATCGTTGTCTGGCAGCGGAGGTTAGCCCAATCATTCTAAGGAGATAATTTGATTTTGACAATTTTACGACCAGCTCAAAGATTTCTAACGTGTTATGCTTTTATTTTTTTATTTATCAAATACCGACGTACAGTACATTTATAATGAGAAATTAAACCGATACAATAATGTATTGAAGGGCCTAACAGTATGTAATGAAAGAAGTAGTGTAGAAAAGGAAGTAGACATACAGACTACTCTTTTTCTTTTTGACCTTCAAATCAATAGATCTCTTCCTTGAATCAAGAGGAATCTAGGTACAAGTTTCAAGCCTCTTAAATTTCTATCAAGAGTTATTGCACATATGGGCTGATACACAGACAGATTGCACTTTGACCTTTTGACCCCAAAATCCAAACATTCTTGTCTCTATAATTTTTCTATCAAGATTTATCACAAAGACAGGCAAGTAGACCTCCTGGGGGAGGACTGCCGTTTGATCTTTTAACCTCAAAATCAATAGGATTCTTCCTTGGACCAAGGTGATCCTACATACTAAGTTCCAAGTCTAGGGTTTTTCTACGAAGAGACAGATGGAAAACCACAAATTTCAAGTAGGCCTTCTTGGATCTTTAATGATGAATGACTGATAAGAAGTTTCAATGTGGAACTGATGAGTAAGGTAAAGTCTTGTTAATAGTTTGGTCAACAGATTTTTAACATATATCATTGTAACTAAATACAATTAGTTATGTTGAGCATTCAGAGTCCTATTCACAAGCATTGTCTTGTCTTTAGTGGTAGCCTGCTGAAACTATGTTTCCAGTGGCAAATTTTATCCTCTGAGTAGGTACTTCCTATGTCTTCCAAGGGGTTTGTGCGAATACTAATGGGGTAGGTTAGGGAGACTTTCCAGCCTCAATACTAGATGTCCAAACAGAGGAACACCCCCAATACCTTTATTTATTATTTATAATTTTATGGCCTACATTGGACCACTTTAGTCACTTTATATTTTCTAGTCTTTCTTCTTTTATCCACCCAATATTTCTTCATCCTTTCCGAGCGTAATTTCCTTTCCTCCTCCGGAACCACTCTTCCTATTCGTTGTTTGTTTCTTTTCAGCTGTAGTGTAGAGTATTTGTCATTCAATATCTTCAATGTGTTTGTCTTGTGTTTTAAATCCTCTACTGTAATTTTGTAACTCTCTCATATCTTCTTTTAATTCTGTGATCCATTTAATGTCACTTTTACTATACCACAGTTTTTTCTACTATTTTCCTGCTAATTCTATTTTCAGGTGTTCTTAAACAAATGCCCCAGGAATGATATTCGTTTCTTTTTAATTATACTTGTAATGGGTTCTATATTTTTGTAGACTGTTTCATTGGAAGCTAGTCTCCAAACTCCGTCTACTTGATAGTTTTTGTTTAAGCAAGTTCTGACTATTCTTCTCTCCATCTTAAGAACCTTATCTATTGCAATAGTATTTGTTGTTTTAAATATTGTTTCACTTGCGTATGTAATTTGTGGCAGAGCAACTGTTTTGTAGTGTCTTAATTTTGTATTTATTGAAAGACATTTTTTATTATACGTATTCTTAGTAGCATGTTTAATCTTAGTTAGTTTGTCTATTTTACTTTGCCAAGATGGTTTTTTTCATTCAGGTTATAAGTGATTACTTCTCCTAAGTATTTAAATTTCTGCACAATTTTTATATTGTGGTTGTCCAACCTTATTTTATTTGCAAGTGGAGGCTGCGTTAATAAAACTTCTGTTTTTTTCAAACGATATCTTTAAACCAATTTTCTGAGCTATATCTTGTAAAGATTTAATTTGCTGTTTTGTTTCCTGAATGTCATTGGCCAAAAGAGCTAAGTCATCAGCAAACCCCAGACAGTTCAGATTAATGTTGGCCCTTTGATATCCAATCTTTATGTTTTTTTTGGTTATTTCTTTCCCATTCCCTCATGACGTACTCTAATGCACAGTTAAAAAGAAGCGGTGATAATCCATCACCTTGTCTTAAGCCAGTCTTTATCTGAAATGGTTCTGAAAGTTCTCCTCTAAACTTTATTTTAGACTTTGTATTAGTTAATGTTAGCTATTAATTTAATTAATTTGGGGTGAAGTCCAAAATGTCTCAGTATTTTTAATAGTGATATTCTATGAATGGAATCATAGGCTTTCTGGAAATCAACAAATGTTATCGAGAGTTGTTTATTTTGTTTTCTATAATATGCCATAATTAACTTTAGTGTAATTATTTGCTCTGTACAACTTCTCCAAGGCCTGAATCCTCCTTGGTATTCTCCAAGTTCTTGATCTAGTTGGTCCTTAATCCTGTTGTAGAGAATCTTTGAAAAAATCTTATAAGTACAATCGAGGAGTGATATACCTCTATATAGGTATATAGAGGAACACCCCCAATACCTCTAGTGTAATAAAATGTTTTCATAGTGAGATTAAGTTTAATAAAACAGACTAACAATATCCTGTATTCTTTATATCTGCAATATATTGTATTCCTAAGGTGATGAATAAAGTAAACTTCACTTTTAAAAAACCAAATCATAGCAGCCTTTTAATCTTTACAACGGAATAAGTTTTGCTTTTTCTGTTAACTACAATTTTTTTTTTTGTTGTCAATTCACTCCTTAGTGTAACATGACTCGAAGATGAGTAAAACAATTTGTAGAGAGATATGCTGAAGTAAGAAGCAGCTAATTTGTAGGAGCAATAATGTGGTACCTTCAAATGTAACTGATAACTGCATTTCCCCTTTGGGTGCTCTTTCATCGCTGTGTAACTATGCGGAAAGTGCCAGGCAATGATCCATTGTTTGTTAATAAATTATCTAGGAAATCATTTTGAACACCATTTATAAGGTATAGAAATTGGAATAAAATATTAGCAAAGAGCAATTAAAATGTTTCATTTTTACGAAGATTAAATAAACAAATATTGCATTTTCTGTCTTATTTTTCGAATGTATTGATTTCATTAAACATTAATTTATTAAACTTTCTGTTTGTTTAATATTAGCCTATTTTACATTATTCTCTTCAGAATTAAATTCTCTAAAAGTTTTGGTAAAAGGTCTAAACCAAACATGTTTTTCGAGACCGAATTTTGCATATTTTGTCTGATATCTCAGAAATGGGTGGTCTTACTGGTCTGGGACCAATTTATTCAATTTTTCAGTTCATTTTACATAAAATCCAATAAATGTAACAACTATTTTTATACCATAAAAATCAGATTCACTTTATTTTCGTTTTTTGTTAGCCGTAGCTTGCTAACAAAGCATTTGTTTATATGAACTTTTTTTCATTATTTTCTTGAGAGGAAACCACCTGAGAAGTTTTTCAGGTTATTTGTGGGACACCCTGTATAATGTATATACTTTTTGGAAAAATCCAAATAAGTATGAAGTCTACATGTAGAAGATATGAAACAAGAGAAATGTGAGTACATAATATGTTGTTCACTGACTTTGTTGTAGACCACCAGTAGGCCTACTGCAAAATGCTTTTTTTTATTATGTACATCATATAAAAAAATGTTATGTAACTACTGTATTCCTAAAAAATGTTACAATAATTTTTTTCTCACATTTATAACATTATAACAAATAAAAAAGTGTACCCACAGTACAATTTGTTTTATTTAATTTGTTTTAAAAACATCAAAGTAAAAAAGAATCCTTATAACCAACAGGGCAATATTGTGGATAAAACAGCTTCTACTTAGTTTTTCAGTTTGGAACAAAGTTAAATTAAATTTCCTTTACATTTTAAAAAGATATTGACTGTATGTATGTATGTATGAAAATAGTAATATCTCTCTTTTTTATTCTCCATTGTTATGCTTACAGGCTGTATATATATCACTTGCCATTCTATGTATTTTTATATTGTATTATACTCGTATTTTCATAGTTTCATGTTTTGCTTGTAGGTTATACATCCCACTGTTTGCCATTCTATGCATTGGCCTGCCAGTCCTCACCCCATGGTACTACTGGAACGAGGATCTGTGGATTTCATTCTTTGTCAACTTCAACTTCCGCTTCTCTTTCACACTTAATATGGCTTTTGCTGTAAACAGTTTCGCCCACATGTATGGTGCTCGACCATATGACAAGTAAGTTTCTAACATACTGTATTTATTACTATTATTTAACCATTTAAAACCATTCAAAATACAGCCATGCAGCTCCATTTGTACTAGAGAATATGTACACAGTGTCATCTCATTGGATAACATCTTTTGTAGCTTGCACTTTTTCTGCTATGATTCAGCCCTTATTACGTAAGATTTAAAGATGTTGCTATTTTTAATGTCAAAGTATATTTTCATAGTATAGTTAGCTATGTTGACTATTTGATATCAAAATAGCAAGAGAACAAATCAGCTGTAAGTGGGTAGGCCTAGCATAAGTGACTTTAATTTCATACTTTTGAATAACTTTGTTACAAATCTTATTTTAAATATAATGTTTATATACATAAACACTACAAATGTTACAAATGCTAAAATGCTAAACGAAAATAACAATTTAAAAAATTAATACTATTATTAATTAGGTTTAACCCATTGGCCTCGTATTGTGGAATGGTTCCAACAGCTAGATTGGGCTCTAAAGTTTTGTCACAGAACCGTTCCATGACAATTACAGTGCCCGTGGTTGGCAATTGACGACTAGTCATGGCGTCACTATTTCAGTTATTATAGTATGTAAACTCGTATCAATGGGCACCATTGCAAACATCAGAATCTGTCCAGTCTACAGACAGTTTTTTTCAGTAGTGATGAGTGGATGGATGATGCAATCAGCTGTTTATAGAGTGGAATTTATTTTCAAGTCTTGCTATAGCCCGGCACAGTTGTTAACTGTATTGGTTATTTTGTTAATTTATTACTGTAATACAGGGTCATCGAAAAATAATGCCTAGATTTTAAATAATAACTGTCATAAAAAAACTATTAAAGGTAATTTAAAGGTTGTAGTCTTAAAATGTGCGGAAAAAAATAAAGTTTTTTTTTTCATACCTTAGTATGTTTCAATGTGAGCACCGTTCGTTGCCCTGCAGATATCAAGTCTGTAGTCAACTTCCTGCCACGTGCGTCCAATCATATCTGGCGTAACAGTTAAGATTGCGGAAGAAATTCGCTCCCGAAGATGGTCCAAATCCCGAATCTTTTCTGCGTAAACTATAATTTTTATGTACCCCCAGAAAAAGAAATCCAAAGGGGTAAGATCAGGACTTCTAGGAGGCCATAAAATGGGGGCTGCTCTCCAACCGTTTGGGAAGCGTGCGTTTAGTGCAGCGCGTACCTCGCGATGGTAGTGAGGTGGAGCCCCATCTTGCATAAAAATGATTCGCTGTCCAGTCTGTTGTTCGATATCGTCTAATTGGGGGAACACAAACAGTTCAAGCATGTCCAGGTAAACTAGGCCTGTAATGGTTTTTTCTACAAAAAAGAAAGGTCCAATAACTTTGTCATGAAATAACGCGCACCACACATTGAGTTTGGGAGAATCACGCACATACTCGTGGATTTCGTTTGGCTGTTGCGATCCCCATACACGGCAATTGTGACGATTTACACATCCATTTATGTGAAACGTAGCTTCATCACTAAACAACACTCTCTGTAGAAAATTTGGATTATCATCAATTTCATTTCACATAAAACTTGCAAATTCAGTTCGTTTAGGGCGGTCGGTAGGTTTTATTTGCTGTTTTATCTGAATTTTATACGCATGAAGTCTTAGCCGTTTGTGTAGTACATTTTGTATTGTTGTTTTTGGAATTTTTAGTTGAAGACTTCGTCGAGCAATGGATTTTTTTGGGCTCCTAACACAAGATTGCCGGATACGCTCAACATTCTCTTCTGATGTTCTTGGTCGGCCTGGTCTAGATTTTTTGCCGACGGTCCCTGTTTCCCTAAACTGGTTAAACCATCGAACGATAGCTTTGTTATCAGGTGCTGTTTGACCCGGATATGTTCTCCGAAAGAGCCGCTGTACACTGACAATTGACTTTGACTCCGCGTACCAAATCACGCACTGTGCTTTTTGTTGCACGGTCAACATAGAATAGAATAGAATAGAATAGAATAGAATAGAATAATGCTTTATTTCTGAACATCAAGTACAGAGAATGGTGTCAAGTATGTTGAGGTTAGACAATTCAATATTGGATGAATATACAATGTTATCATGTTCTTAAGTTAAGTCCACTGTCTTTGGTCTTGTCAAGAAACTCTTCGATTGAGTAGACTGGATTATCTGTCAACCAGGAGCTCAATCTGTGTTTCAGCGCTTCGCCTGTCAGTAGCTTAAAGTCAGCAGGGAGATGGTTGTAGAGTTTTATAGCCCCGATGAATGATGGTTTTCTTTCATAAAGAGCTGTCCTATGTCTCGCAACGGGGATTCTTGATGAATGTCTAGTGTCATGAAAATGTAATCTTGTTTCTTTTGGGAGTCCTAATTTATCAACATGGAGTATGACTGCCTGTATGTAAATTGAGATTACTGTTTTAATTTTGAGGTTTTTAAATTCTTCTCGGCAACTGTCTCGTGCTTTTAGGTCTGCTATGGATCTTTACAGCTGACTTCTGGATGGTGAGTATACGATTTAAGTTGGTAGTTGATGTGCCACCCCATACTACTATACCATACCTCAAGTATGTCTCGAATAAAGCAAAGTATGCCATCTTTGCTGCTTCTATGTTGCTGATGCATTTAATTCTTCTTATTACATAGAGAGCAGAGTTGAGTTTCTTGCACAGGATGTCAACATGTGGGCCCCATGTCAAATTTGAGTCTAGAGTGAGACCCAAAAGGTCAGTTTGGTCTGCAAGGTCAATATCAGGAAGGGCCGGGATTTGTTCACCTCTTCTGCTGAAATTGATCTGTTTTGTTTTAGAAGGGTTTGCTACCAAGTTATTTTGTAAAGGCAGTAGTCGTATGTCATGTTTAGGGCAATGTATGCACTGATGCTGATGTCCTCTGGTGTGTCTCCTTTCAGTAAAAGGGTTGTGTCATCTGCGTACATCACCACCGAACTGTAGTCCTTGATGTAATCAGGGAAGTCATTTGTCAAAAGTATAAAAAGTACAGGCCCAAGCACCGATCCTTGTGGTACTCCTCTTTCAATCGAACGTAACTTTGATTTTACTGTTCGAGTAACACCATTTTCCATGTAACTGAGCTCTACCAGTTGAACTCCGTCCTCTGAGATAGCTTTCAAACCAGTGTTTTAGCAGTTTCCTGGACCCCTAGTGCCTCTAACTTATCAAGAATGATATCATGGCTAAGGCAGTCGAACGCTTTTGAGTAGTCAAGGAGAACAGCAGTGGTGTATTTGCCTTTGTCAATGTGATCAATAATAAATTCTACTAGGTCTGTTAAGGCTGTGGCTGTAGATCTACCCTTTAAAAAACCATGTTGGCAGTTAGTGAGGAGGTCAAGTTGTGTCAAATGGTCTATGAGTCTCTTCAGGACGATTTTCTCAAAGATTTTGGAAAAGGTGGGAATTATTGAAATGGGGCGATAGTTACTGAGGTTGGTTGAGATTCCCTTTCTTCAGTTTTGGGTACACTTTTGATACTTTGAGAGCCGAGGGGAAAATGCCGCTTTTGAAGGATTTGTTGATAACATCAACAAGAGGAGCAATGATTGTTTCAGCACCAGTGTTTTAAACCAGCTTAGCAGAGATTTCATCTAGACCACTGGAGGTTTTATTCTTCAGGGAGGAGATGATTTCTTCAACTTCCCTCACAGTTGTGTCTGTTTAGAATAAGCTTTGTCTGTGTTAGCCTAGGCCTAGGTGTTGTGACTCTAGTAGATGGTTGATTTAGGTTGCTAGCTGCTGTTAATGTGTCCTCTGCGATGTTTGAGAAATAGGTGTTGAGTTCTTCTACAATGTCTTCAGGTTTTTCTATGGTTTTCCCTTCAGTAATTAATTTGATGAGTGGATTGTTCTTCTCCCCTCTTTTTGTAGCCCTCTCAGAGTTCACTATCTCCCAAGCTGCTTTTGGATTTATTGCTGGACTGCTGTATATGGTTTGCTGCACTCTCTTGCCTTAATTTCCTCAGTCTTAGGTCATATTGCTTCTTTTTACTAGCCATGGCAGATCTGTTTCTCTCTAGCCCTGTCAATTCATACATACGAAGCAACTGAAGATAGTCCTGCTTTAGTTGGGTAATTTCTATGTCATTGTAGTTAACATAGGTTTTGCTTTTTCTCTGCCTAAGTTTCTTTAGTGGACATGCAGCATTTATTTCCATAGTCATAGTATTTAGAAGATTGTTATAGGCTTCATCGGCTGATATCGTTGAGTAGACTTCGGTCCACATTTGTTGTGCAAGGCCAAGTTTAAGGTGGTTAAGTGTATTAACATTTATTTGTCTTCTGATTTTGGGATGTCTGTCTTGGTTGCTGCTCGGTGGTAATATCTAGCACACAAAGTTGTCCTTTGTGATCTGATAGACCTGTATCAAGTATGTGCACTTTGAGGCTCTCTATGGGGAAGTTTGTACAAACACAATCAATCGAGGAAACTGAGTGATAAGTAATTCTAGTTGGCGGAAGGTTTAGTCTGTTAAAGTTTAATAAGCTGCTAGAGTCTCTTCAAATCTGTTTTTGGATTTGTGTACCTTTAAACAATCAATGTTTATGTCACCTACCAGAACAACGCTACTTTTATGTGGTTCAGTTTGCTCTAAAACTTGTGACAAAATTCTGAGTGGCATCTTCTAAATTTTGCTTGTGGGGGTCTGTACACTCCAATTATAGTAATGTTGGTTTTTACTGATGTTTTAGGGCTGCTACTGCTATTTCACATGTAAGGTTCCTCACTAAGATCTTCCCACACTCATAGATTCTGCCTCAATCACTGTGTCATCTTTTGTGAAAAATAACTACTCCTCCATATTTATGTTGTGTTCTGCAGAAATTTGTGACTAGCTTGTATCCAGGAATTATTGTATTCAACAATTCATTCTGCTTTAGACCATGTTCTGTTAGTAACTTAATATGTGTTGGAGAGGTGTCATGTAATAAGTGGTTGAGTTGCTCTCTCTTTTGTTCTCTAGGTTCCTTATGTTTTGGTGGAGGATACTAATTTTTGAAGAGTGTCTTTTTCCTTTTGCTTATTATTGTATTTTTATTTTGCTGAACATCGTACTGAGCGGCGGCGCGTCTGTGGCCGGCTGACCTTGACAATTGCGCAGCTTGTATGCGCATCACAAAGACAGGGAAACACATCAGTCAGAACGAACTAAAAACAAAACTTGCGTTCAACCAGTTATCGTCCAGTGAAAGAATTACTCATTTAACATGAAAGGTTTTGATGTTATAATTTTATTAAATCTAGGCATTATTTTTCGATGACACTGTATATTTGTTAACTATAAATATTTATTGATTATTGCATAAAACGTGTTTATTATGATCCTGTAATGTTTTTATATGAGTAGTTTTAGTAAATAATATTAACCGTTATATATTTTGTTTTACCAAATTTAAATGAATATCATAGTTTTGTTTTAGCCCAAGTCAGAAATAAAACCATCACAAACAATAAACAAACTAATTATTGATTTATTTTCTCACTGTAAATATAATTTTGTTTACTTTATTCTTTCTTTTTAATAAGTTTCTTTTTTACTATAGTTCAAAAAACAATTATGTTTTTTGGTTTTACTGTTTATTTATTCAGTTGGGTTTTAGGCACATTTAACAAATTTTCACACATTTTTAGTTTATTTGTATATATTCCTAAAAACCTATATAATTTCAAAACCTACATAATATTTGAC
>NW_025779357.1:0-59793 GCF_021130785.1 Homalodisca vitripennis
GTGATGTTGGCAGTATGTATTGTCAGGCGATGTTGTAAAACATACGATGTGGTCCATAAAAGAATAAAGAATGCTCATAGGCTGCCTCTCCTGTGACGTCACATCACGCCACTTGACCCTACAACCAACGGTCCAAGCTGGCCAGCCCAGCAGTCCACCCAGGAGTCCCACCACCAGGACACCCGTCATGTAACCTCCGCGTCCCGGTCCGTTCCTTTACGAGCGGTCCTAGAGCAATGTTACTCATAAATGTTGTAGTTTTAATTATTCTTCCCGACCCATAGAGAGTACAGTGTCGACCGCATACATTACAGTGGGTCGACGGAGGAAAAACAAACTGCAAACAGTGGAACGTCGCTTACAGTGGCCGACGAGGAAAAACAAACTGCAAACAGTGGTAACGTCGCTTACAGTGGCGGACGAGGGAAAACAACTGCAACAGTGGGAATTACAGTGATTTAGTTGCGGAAGGGCAAACAAGCGTAATGAACACGTGGCATAATATACAACGAATGTGCAGGGGAACATTTCGGGACATTGAAAAACAGTAGATATTACAGTGATCATAGGTGCGGGGGCAAAGTGCAAACTAATCGTAATGAAACACGTGCAAATAACCGCGAATGTGCGAAGGACATTCCGGGAACATTCCAACGGTTCGGGAGTAGTAAGGTACGCCCGATCGATATAAAACTATTCTTGGTGGTTAAAGCAGCGCACAAGCTGATTTTAATCCGTTGCAATTAATGCCGTTCCGTTTAGGACGATTATTTTTAACCCGGGGACCATTTGTTTAAACAGGTTATTACGGGAGTGTTACTAAGAAAACAAAATGGGCAACCTATCGGGTCTCATGGGTTATTTCTTTGATATGTGCGGAAGGAATCGTCGGACAGATCTTATATAGAGAGATTTGAGGTATTTTTATTGATTGTAATGAATATCTCGATTAATTCAAAGAAGAAAACTAAAGCACTTTGTTTGACTCATGTTATGGGGTTTGTAAGGACCTCATACGTTACTGAAAGTAGCTTAATTACACCAGACAAACCGTTCTGACAAAGTCGTACAAGGAAACTTGTGGACACTATAGCCGAACTCATCTGCATCCCAAGCCTTCTTTTATCACGGAAAGATTTAAATTTAAGTAGGCGGAAATCAATTGGGATCATGGAAACGGTTAGCGATTATATTTGTGCCATTTTTAAACACAGTTGATCTAATGTATTGTGATGAAATTTGGTTGTTAAATTGCCCAGACTACTTAAAGGGGACAGAATTAGTTCGCGGGTCCTGCTGAGACCAACCAGACTACAGAAAAGACTTCTCGGGGAGGAGAACCCTCACTTATGAAAAAGCCGTGCAAACTAGCTACTGCAATGGAATTGCTGACTGAGAAGGGGAGGCGGCCCAGATGACAAACTGCAGCGAGGGACGTAATTCACCGCGATGCAGAGCAGCGGGTCGCGTTTATACCGGGAAAAAAAGGGACACAGGCGGCGAGCATCGCAGGCGAGACGGTCATCGGACTGGCGGAGGAAGGCGCTGGGAGACATCAACCTGCATAATTCGTTGCGGCAAGCGAGGATCACACACAGACATCGCAAAATGTCGGTTTCGTGGAGTACAACGTGTAATCATTGTAAAAAGAAGGGACACCTTGAAAGCAGTTATGTAGATCGAAAAAATTATTAGTTAAAAACAAACCTAATGAGAACAAACCAAATGTTTTTACAAAATAGGTCTAAGGAGCTTTCAGCTAAAGGGAAACAGTTTTACAGCAATAAAAAGCAATATGTTTATAAAGGTAGGCAGCACTATGTAGAGGAAAGTAAAGAATCAGCAGAGTCCGGTTCAGATAATCACTGGAAACATAAAGACAATGACGATGTGTCATGACATTTCCAATCTATTTACGGTTAAAGAAATAGAAACTAAGATTAATAAAATTGAGCCAATAAACGGTACAGTTATTAGTGGAAAGTAAGGAAATTGTATTTGAAGTTCGATAGTGGAGCTTGTGTTTCAGTTATGTCAGAAAAAGATTGTAAGACTAAGTTAGGAAATATAAACATGTATCCAACTAGCTTAGTATTAAGTTCATATACACATGAAAAGATCAGGCCTTTAGGTAAGGTTATGGTCCAATGTACAACATAAAGGTAAAGAGAAACAATTAGCTTTATACATCGTAGCTAATGGGGCTAATCCCTTGTTAGGGCGTGATTGGATGCAAGCATTAGATTTAACAGTTAGAGTGCCTAGTAATGTAAACAATGTACAGTCAGCTGATCGCACGAGCATGGTGGGGGTTGTGCCAACTGCAGGCGGCAGCGCGGCAGACGCATGCACGCCTGTCAGTGGAAGCCACAACACACCTGTAGAGGTAAACAAACAAACATCTGTCAATCCGTCTGTTGTCAACAACAACAAACAAGTAGAATTACTGTACAATGAGTTTCCAAATGTATTTACGGATAAGTTGGGATGTTTCAAGGGTGCACCAGTTAAATTAAAGTTAAAAGAAAATGTAGTACCAAAATACTTTAAACCTAGGACGTTACCTTTTTACACTTAAAGAAAAAGTAGAAAGCCGAGCTGACTAGACTAGAACAATGAGAACGTTATTTCACCAGTAGATACCAGTGAATGGGGGGACTCCCATTGTACCAATTAATTAAGGCTAATGGGGAAAATAAGAATTTGTGGGGATTATAAAATAACTGTAAATCCTTTCTTGGAGGTAGACCGACACCCGTTACCGAAAATTGAAGAAATATTTGCCAGCCCTACAAAAACGGAGAAAAATTCTCTAAAATAGATTTATCTTCAGCTTATCAGCAGCTTAAACTAGATGTAGATAGTCAAAACGTATTGTACAATTAGCACACACAAAGGATTGTAATGCTTACAATCGCCTATGTTTTGGTATCAGTTCAGCACCGGGAATATTCCAGAGAATAATAGAACGAACATTACAAGGTATCCCGGGGGTTAACTGTATTTTTAGATGACATTCTAGTAACAGGTAAAAACAATGAGGAACACATGCATAGACTTAGACTAGTGTGTCAAAGACTTGAAGACAATGGGTTCACAGTGAGGCAAGAACAAATGTAAATTTTTCTGTGACAGTTTAGAATATTTAGGTTTTGTTTATCAGTAAACAAGGGTTGCATACCGCACCTAGTAAGGTTGAAGCAATTGTCAAGGCACCTGAACCTCAAAATGTGACACAGCTTAAAGCCTTCCTTGGTCTTGTTAATTTACTATTCACGTTTCATTCCTAGGATATCCACTATTTTAACCCCAATGTATCAGTTGTTAAGAAAGGATACCGATTTTGTATTTAATTTAGCATGTAAGAAGGCACTACAAGAGATTAAGCAAAAGTTAATCTCTGCTTGAAGTTTTAGCGCATTATGATCCTGCATTACCACTAGTGGTAGCCAGTTGATGCTAGTCCATATGGCATTGCATCAGTTTTGAGTTCAGATTCAATACGACGGTACAGAAAGACCTATATCATTCGCAAGTAGAGTGTTTAAATAGCGCTGAGAAAAACTATTCACAAATAGATAAGGAAGCATTAAGCATTGTATTTGGTGTTAAGAAATTTAGTCAATATTTATATGGTACACAGTTTTTGGTTAAAGACTGATCATAAGCCTTTAGTGGCTATTTTTTGGACCAAAGAAAGGGTTACCTGCTTTCGCAGCCAGTAGGTTACAACGATACGCTTTGTTTTTTAAGTGGTTTCCAATATGAGATATGTTGTATGTTAAGTCCCAAAACCATGGGCAATGCCGATGGTTTATCTAGATTACCTGTAAAATAGTGAGATTAAAGATGAAATCTCGGATGATGACCTTAATATTAATGTCATAGGTACCTATTTGCAGTGTTTAGCTGAAAATGACATACCATTAAGCCTATGTAGACATAAAAAGAGAATCAATGGTAGATAGTGAAAATCAAAAAGGTAAATATCCTATGTAGAATTAGGTTGGCCTATTGTAACTGAACCAGATCTAAAGCCATTTGAAATTAGACAGTCGGAATTAACCTTGGAGCAAGGAATCCTAATGTGGGGGTACAGGGTGGTAATACCTAAAAAGGTTCAGAATAAACATTCTGAACGAATTGCATACTTCACACATAGGTATTGTTCGCATGAAGGCATTAGCCCGTGCATATGTTGGGTTATGGTGTGGCCTAATATCGACCGGGACATAGAAACAACTAGCTAACAGCTGTTGCAGCCTGTTTGGAGGAACGAGCAAAACCGCCCAAGGCTTTCCTGCATCATTGGAATGTTCCGGAAACGAGTTTGGTCTCGAATTCATATTGATTTTTTTGGACCTTTTCAGTCCAAGTTATTTTTGGTGGTAAAAAGATGCGTACTCTAAGTGGCCAGAGGTGTTGCCCGTTGCTTCAACGGCAGCTGTTCACACGATTGTGAAATTAAGGGAATTATTTAGTAAGGTATGGTATTGTAGACCACATAGTGTCCGACAACGGACCACCTTTTACCAGTCAAGAGTTTAAAGAATTTTTGATGTTCAAATGGTATCAAACACACGTTTTCACCACCATTACCACCCAGAAAAACCAATGGTTTGGCAGAACGGTCAGTCAGAACTATTAAAAATAAATTGAAAACAGCTCTTCATAATTCCAAGGATTTAAGAATTAGCTTTGAGTAACTTCCTGTTCACTTATAGAAATACAGTGCATTCTACTACCAATCTATCGCCAGCTCAATTAATGTTGGGCAGATCGCTAAAGTCTAGGTTAGATTTAATTCGCCCAAAATGTTAAAGCAATAATGTCAGATAATCAAGAAAAACAACGATTGTACTATAGGGGTAGTAAAACTAGACAGTTAGCTATTGGACAACCAATCATAGCCAGAGATTACAGAGGTAGAAATAAGTGGATACCAGGTGTGGTAGTTTCACGATTAGGACCAGTCACGTATTTAGTTGAACTGAATACGGGCATGAGGTGGAAACGACATATCGACCAGTTGGTAGGTTTACAGTGTAGTCCGGAAATGTCTGAGTTGACAACAATGCCTAGACTCCCAGACGCAAGCGTGGCAACAGAGCACACGCAGGAAACGATCGATATACAGTCGCGGGACAGAGCGAGCGCAAGGTCGCCAGTACTTTTAGCAAACGACCTTGCCCCCCTCTCCGCAAAACCATAACAATAACAGAAACGCTCAGGGGCAAAGCCCCAGCCCACGTACAAATGTAAACAATAACAGTTCCAGCGTTTCACCCAAACAAATGACACCTGTTAGACGATACCCACTAAGGGATCGTAAACCTTTAGTCAAAATGGACTTGTAAATACAACCCAATTGTGACTTGTATATAATTAATATTGTTTAAGCATTATTATTATCGATTTGTTAATTGTGTTCATTCAATGTGTTATTAATTGCTATATTCTGATTTATTGGTTTTGATTGAAGTGTTTGTGATTTGTGTGTTAAATGATTATATTGAGTTTGTATTTTGTTCTCTATAAATCTATACTTACAAAAATAAAAGAGTATAATGTCAATTTTCTTATTCATTGTAATTGATTTAAAATTGGAGAATTGTAAAACAAATTGTAATTGATAAAATTTCTAAAATTGTAGGGGACTTATGTATTTAAGGGGGAGGATTGTAGTGTATTTAGTGTGAGAAGTACTAAGTTGGTAGGTATCCATAGTGATATTTAATGTCTGCACCAGTGATGTTGGCAGTATGTATTGTGAAGGAAACAGGATTTTTCCGGACATTTGCCATCGTTAAGTGAAACAAGAAAACAGTAACACTACGTTTTCGAGATCTGCAATCTGATCTCTTCTTCAGGTAAAGAACTAACCTAATACATAATTACAAACTAGGTTAAAATAAACAAATCTTACTAAAGCGTTGTGGCACGCCTGAGTCAGGAATCACAACCTACATGTTGTATGTCAACTTCACTAACACTAAAGACATGCACTTAATAAAAAAACTATACAAAACACCAATCATTAAACTAAACTACGGAATACAGGTCACAATGTGTCTTCACTCGTCTACTAACCATTTACGACTGACCAGAGGGGGTAGCCAATGGTAATCGTGACGGCCGGCTAAAACAAGATGGCGGAAATACAAGGGAAGGGGAACAGGAATGGGCCCTTTCGTTATTATTGGTTCATGCGAGATGAACTTCTTAAAACCATATTGTGACTCCGCATTGGTTTATTGCAAATATCCGATCCGTTTGATACTTTTGGTATTCTCTTTAGTTCATTTTTTAGAATTGGCAACCAAAGCGGCCTAATCTCGACTGATGGTTGACTGATTGGTTGGTCTGCCAATTTAATGTATGTTGCCTCAATTAATTTCCTTTTGAAGAAATGTGGTTCCCGATGTATTATGTGGGCTTCATCCCAATTCATATGATGGTCTTCGGACCAACAATGGTGTGCAATTTTTGACTTTTCTGTGAAACCCTTTCTCGTGTTTTCTTTTGTGTTCTTTTATCCTTATGTTTAGTGGTCTTTTTGTCTCGCCTATGTATTCCCTATTGCAGCTACATTTTATACTGTAAACACAGTTTTTGGAATCCTGTGTGCCATTTTTTGGTTTTGTTTTTACGAGACTTTGTCTAAGAGTGTTGTGTGTTTTAAACGCGGTTCTAATGTTGTACTTTCTACCTACTCTTCTAATTTTCTCTCCGATAATCCCGGCACATAAGGGATTGACATAAACGCAAATTTATCACAATTCTGTTTTTCTGACTCAGGAATGATTCTTCTGGTTCGTTTGCACTTATTAATTACTAATTGAGGGTATCCATTGCTTCTGAGATCCGATTCAATTTTCTTAAATTCTTCTTTTAGTCCATCTTTATCTGAGCACAAGCTCTTTGCTCTATCAAACAACGAGTAGGCTACTCCTTCTTTGACAGATTTTTGATGGTTGGATTGATAATTTAAATATTTTCCTGTGTGTGTTATCTTTCGAAAAACTGTTGTCTTAAGGACATCCCTATCTCTTAATACACACACATCCAAAAAGGGAAGCTTGTTTTGGACTTCCACTTCCATTGTGAGGCGGATGGAAGGAGAAATACTATTAATGTGATTCAAAAAATTATTTTAATTCAATGTCTCCATGAGAAAAAATAACAAAGGTATCATCCACATACCTCCACCAAATCTTCGGTTTGAACTGAGCTGAAGCCAAAGCTTTTCGCTCGAATTCCTCCATAAAGATATTGGCGAAAATAGGAGACAGTGGAGAACCCATTGCCATCCCCTCATCTTGACGGTAAATTTTACCCTCTAACTCAAAATAATTGCATTGAGTGCATAGTTCTAACAGTTTCCATAATTACTGGCACGGGAAGTTTAGTTCTATCCTTTAATGTTTGGTCTTCTTTGAGACGTGATTTAATAATTCCGAGAGTTTCTGGAACTGGTACATTTGTAAATAGACTTTCGACATCAAAACTTACCAGTTTGTCAGTTTCAGTCAACAACTTTAGGGATTTTGACTTCTCTACGAAATCCCTGGAATTTTTGATGAAAGAGTCAGTTTTTCCTACCAATGGTGTTAAGATGTCCAAGAGGACTTTAGACAATTCCCTGCAAGGTGAATCACGAGAACTAATGATGGGCCGGAGAGGGATGGTAGGTTTGTGGATTTTGGGAAGGCCATACATATGGGGGATTTTGGAGTGGTGAGGAGTTAATTTAGATCTAAATTTATCTGAAAAAAATTCTTTATGTTTTCTTAAGGTGTTTGCTACTTTGCGTTCAAATGAATCAGTCGGGTCTTTATTTAAAACTGTATATTTGCCAGTATTTAAAGTTTTCCGCAATCTTTTCTTTATACGCTACTGAGTCAAGTACCACAGTAGCGTTGCCTTTGTCGGCAGGTAAGATTTTTGACCGTGTCATCTTTCCCAAGGATCGACCTGGCCTTTTTCTCCTCTATTGTTAAATTGGGTTTTGTGGGAGGAATTTTTCTGAGTAAAAGACTGGCCTCGCAGCGGAAGCGGTCACCCTGTTCCTCAGGTAACTGTGAAACAGCCGACTCAATTCCAGTACCGAAATCCAGTGCCTTTACCGATTTTTGTGCCACAGAAAAGTTTAAACCCTTGGATAATACTGATATTTTTTCCGCTTCATTCAGGATTTTTGAAGAGAGATTGATTACGTTTTTATTATTTGCATCCGTATTCACGTTGCCATCCTTAGGCAAAATCACATTTTTTAGGCCTAATTTTTTCCAGTTTGGAGATTTTCTTTTTCTTATCTGTTTTCAGAAACTTTTATACATCTATTTTGGATGCTTTCGAGAATGTTGTTGAATTCTGTACCGATCAGTGTTTTTAATTCAGTTTTTTTACACTCAATACTATTTTGGAGGAGGTATTTTTCACGATGATGATATGCAATTCTTTCTTTAAGTAAAGATTTAGAAGCAGAAGACAAAATTTTACTGGCTTTCCTACTATGAAAAGGAGTTTTTAGAGTTAACCCTATAGGCATAAGGTCTTCAACCTTACATTTATGCAAGAAAGTTAAATGATTAATGTGTTTAGTTAATTTAAGATGCAAGCTCTCAAGGTCTTTGATTTGTTTACTGGTTCCGGGTCCGTACCGAGAATCAATTCTTTGTTTGAAGGTTATTTTTGGACGATGGAAGGATTGTGAAGGAAACAGGATTTTTCCGGACATTTGCCATCGTTAAGTGAAACAAGAAAACAGTAACACTACGTTTCGAGATCTGCAATCTGATCTCTTCTTCAGGTAAAGAACTAACCTAATACATAATTACAAACTAGGTTAAAATAAACAAATCTTACTAAAGCGTTGTGGCACGCCTGAGTCAGGAATCACAACCTACATGTTGTATGTCAACTTCACTAACACTAAAGACATGCACTTAATAAAAAAACTATACAAAACACCAATCATTAAACTAAACTACGGAATACAGGTCACAATGTGTCTTCACTCGTCTACTAACCATTTACGACTGACCAGAGGGGGTAGCCAATGGTAATCGTGACGGCCGGCTAAAAACAAGATGGCGGAAATACAAGGGAAGGGGAACAGGAATGGGCCCTTTCGTTATTATTGGTTCATGCGAGATGAACTTCTTAAAACCATATTGTGACTCCGCATTGGTTTATTGCAAATATCCGATCCGTTTGATACTTTTGGTATTCTCTTTAGTTCATTTTTTAGAATTGGCAACCAAAGCGGCCTAATCTCGACTGATGGTTTGACTGATTGGTTGGTCTGCCAATTTAATGTATGTTGCCTCAATTAATTTCCTTTTGAAGAAATGTGGTTCCCGATGTATTATGTGGGCTTCATCCCAATTCATATGATGGTCTTCGGACCAACAATGGTGTGCAATTTTTTGACTTTTCTGTGAAACCCTTTCTCGTGTTTTCTTTGTGTTCTTTTATCCTTATGTTTAGTGGTCTTTTTGTCTCGCCTATGTATTCCCTATTGCAGCTACATTTTTATACTGTAAACACAGTTTTTGGAATCCTGTGTGCCATTTTTTTGGTTTTGTTTTTACGAGACTTTGTCTAAAGAGTGTTGTGTGTTTTAAACGCGGTTCTAATGTTGTACTTTCTACCTACTCTTCTAATTTTCTCCGATAATCCCGGCACATAAGGGATTGACATAAACGCAAATTTATCACAATTCTGTTTTTCTGACTCAGGAATGATTCTTCTGGTTCGTTTGCACTTATTAATTACTAATTGAGGGTATCCATTGCTTCTGAGATCCGATTCAATTTTCTTAAATTCTTCTTTTAGTCCATCTTTATCTGAGCACAAGCTCTTTGCTCTATCAAACAACGAGTAGGCTACTCCTTCTTTGACAGATTTTTGATGGTTGGATTGATAATTTAAATATTTTCCTGTGTGTGTTATCTTTCGAAAAACTGTTGTCTTAAGGACATCCCTATCTCTTAATACACACACATCCAAAAAGGGAAGCTTGTTTTGGACTTCCACTTCCATTGTGAGGCGGATGGAAGGAGAAATACTATTAATGTGATTCAAAAAATTATTTAATTCAATGTCTCCATGAGAAAAAATAAACAAAGGTATCATCCACATACCTCCACCAAATCTTCGGTTTGAACTGAGCTGAAGCCAAAGCTTTTCGCTCGAATTCCTCCATAAAGATATTGGCGAAAAATAGGAGACAGTGGAGAACCCATTGCCATCCCCTCATCTTGACGGTAAATTTTACCCTCTAACTCAAAATAATTGCATTGAGTGCATAGTTCTAACAGTTCCATAATTACTGGCACGGGAAGTTTAGTTCTATCCTTTAATGTTTGGTCTTCTTTGAGACGTGATTTAATAATTCCGAGAGTTTCTGGAACTGGTTACATTTGTAAATAGACTTTCGACATCAAAACTTACCAGTTTGTCAGTTTCAGTCAACTTTAGGGATTTTGACTTCTCTACGAAATCCCTGGAATTTTTTGATGAAAGAGTCAGTTTTTTCCTACCAATGGTGTTAAGATGTCCAAGAGGACTTTAGACAATTCCCTGCAAGGTGAATCACGAGAACTAATGATGGGCCGGAGAGGGATGGTAGGTTTGTGGATTTTGGGAAGGCCATACATATGGGGGATTTTGGAGTGGTGAGGAGTTAATTTAGATCTAAATTTATCTGAAAAAAAATTCTTTATGTTTTCTTAAGGTGTTTGCTACTTTGCGTTCAAATGAATCAGTCGGGTCTTTATTTAAAACTGTATATTTGCCAGTATTTAAAGTTTCCGCAATCTTTTCTTTATACGCTACTGAGTCAAGTACCACAGTAGCGTTGCCTTTGTCGGCAGGTAAGATTTTGACCGTGTCATCTTTCCCAAGGATCGACCTGGCCTTTTTTCTCCTCTATTGTTAAATTGGGTTTTGTGGGAGGAATTTTTCTGAGTAAAAGACTGGCCTCGCAGCGGAAGCGGTCACCCTGTTCCTCAGGTAACTGTGAAACAGCCGACTCAATTCCAGTTACGAAATCCAGTGCCTTTACCGATTTTTGTGCCACAGAAAAGTTTAAACCCTTGGATAATACTGATTTTTCCGCTTCATTCAGGATTTTTGAAGAGAGATTGATTACGTTTTTATTATTTGCATCCGTATTCACGTTGCCATCCTTAGGCAAATCACATTTTTTAGGCCTAATTTTTTCCAGTTTGGAGATTTTCTTTTTCTTATCTGTTTCAGAAACTTTTATACATCTATTTTTGGATGCTTTCGAGAATGTTGTTGAAATTCTGTACCGATCAGTGTTTTTAATTCAGTTTTTTTACACTCAATACTATTTTGGAGGAGGTATTTTTCACGATGATGATATGCAATTCTTTCTTTAAGTAAAGATTTAGAAGCAGAAGACAAAATTTTACTGGCTTTCCTACTATGAAAAGGAGTTTTTAGAGTTAACCCTATAGGCATAAGGTCTTCAACCTTACATTTATGCAAGAAAGTTAAATGATTAATGTGTTTAGTTAATTTAAGATGCAAGCTCTCAAGGTCTTTGATTTGTTTACTGGTTCCGGGTCCGTACCGAGAATCAATTCTTTGTTTGAAGGTTATTTTTGACGATGGAAGGATTGTGAAGGAAACAGGATTTTTCCGGACATTTGCCATCGTTAAGTGAAACAAGAAAACAGTAACACTACGTTTCGAGATCTGCAATCTGATCTCTTCTTCAGGTAAAGAACTAACCTAATACATAATTACAAACTAGGTTAAAATAAACAAATCTTACTAAAGCGTTGTGGCACGCCTGAGTCAGGAATCACAACCTACATGTTGTATGTCAACTTCACTAACACTAAAGACATGCACTTAATAAAAAAACTATACAAAACACCAATCATTAAACTAAACTACGGAATACAGGTCACAATGTGTCTTCACTCGTCTACTAACCATTTACGACTGACCAGAGGGGGTAGCCAATGGTAATCGTGACGGCCGGCTAAAACAAGATGGCGGAAATACAAGGGAAGGGGAACAGGAATGGGCCCTTTCGTTATTATTGGTTCATGCGAGATGAACTTCTTAAAACCATATTGTGACTCCGCATTGGTTTATTGCAAATATCCGATCCGTTTGATACTTTTGGTATTCTCTTTAGTTCATTTTTTAGAATTGGCAACCAAAGCGGCCTAATCTCGACTGATGGTTGACTGATTGGTTGGTCTGCCAATTTAATGTATGTTGCCTCAATTAATTTCCTTTTGAAGAAATGTGGTTCCCGATGTATTATGTGGGCTTCATCCCAATTCATATGATGGTCTTCGGACCAACAATGGTGTGCAATTTTTGACTTTTCTGTGAAACCCTTTCTCGTGTTTTCTTTGTGTTCTTTTATCCTTATGTTTAGTGGTCTTTTTGTCTCGCCTATGTATTCCCTATTGCAGCTACATTTTATACTGTAAACACAGTTTTTGGAATCCTGTGTGCCATTTTTTTGGTTTTGTTTTTACGAGACTTTGTCTAAGAGTGTTGTGTGTTTTAAACGCGGTTCTAATGTTGTACTTTCTACCTACTCTTCTAATTTTCTCCGATAATCCCGGCACATAAGGGATTGACATAAACGCAAATTTATCACAATTCTGTTTTTCTGACTCAGGAATGATTCTTCTGGTTCGTTTGCACTTATTAATTACTAATTGAGGGTATCCATTGCTTCTGAGATCCGATTCAATTTTCTTAAATTCTTCTTTTAGTCCATCTTTATCTGAGCACAAGCTCTTTGCTCTATCAAACAACGAGTAGGCTACTCCTTCTTTGACAGATTTTTGATGGTTGGATTGATAATTTAAATATTTTCCTGTGTGTGTTATCTTTCGAAAAACTGTTGTCTTAAGGACATCCCTATCTCTTAATACACACACATCCAAAAAGGGAAGCTTGTTTTGGACTTCCACTTCCATTGTGAGGCGGATGGAAGGAGAAATCCGTCTCACAATGGAAGTGGAAGTCCAAAACAAGCTTCCCTTTTTGGATGTGTGTGTATTAAGAGATAGGGATGTCCTTAAGACAACAGTTTTTCGAAAGATAACACACACAGGAAAATATTTAAATTATCAATCCAACCATCAAAAATCTGTCAAAGAAGGAGTAGCCTACTCGTTGTTTGATAGAGCAAAGAGCTTGTGCTCAGATAAAGATGGACTAAAAGAAGAATTTAAGAAAATTGAATCGGATCTCAGAAGCAATGGATACCCTCAATTAGTAATTAATAAGTGCAAACGAACCAGAAGAATCATTCCTGAGTCAGAAAAAACAGAATTGTGATAAATTTGCGTTTATGTCAATCCCTTATGTGCCGGGATTATCGGAGAAAATTAGAAGAGTAGGTAGAAAGTACAACATTAGAACCGCGTTTAAAACACACAACACTCTTAGACAAAGTCTCGTAAAAACAAAACCAAAAAATGGCACACAGGATTCCAAAAACTGTGTTTACAGTATAAAATGTAGCTGCAATAGGGAATACATAGGCGAGACAAAAAGACCACTAAACATAAGGATTAAAAGAACACAAAGAAAACACGAGAAAGGGTTTCACAGAAAAGTCAAAAATTGCACACCATTGTTGGTCCGAAGACCATCATATGAATTGGGATGAAGCCCACATAATACATCGGGAACCACATTTCTTCAAAAGGAAATTAATTGAGGCAAACATACATTAAATTGGCAGACCAACCAATCAGTCAACCATCAGTCGAGATTAGGCCGCTTTGGTTGCCAATTCTAAAAAATGAACTAAAGAGAATACCAAAAGTATCAAACGGATCGGATATTTGCAATAAACCAATGCGGAGTCACAATATGGTTTTAAGAAGTTCATCTCGCATGAACCAATAATAACGAGAGGGCCCATTCCTGTTCCCCTTCCCTTGTATTTCCGCCATCTTGTTTTAGCCGGCCGTCACGATTACCATTGGCTACCCCCTCTGGTCAGTCGTAAATGGTTAGTAGACGAGTGAAGACACATTGTGACCTGTATTCCGTAGTTTAGTTTAATGATTGGTGTTTTGTATAGTTTTTTTATTAAGTGCATGTCTTTAGTGTTAGTGAAGTTGACATACAACATGTAGGTTGTGATTCCTGACTCAGGCGTGCCACAACGCTTTAGTAAGATTTGTTTATTTTAACCTAGTTTGTAATTATGTATTAGGTTAGTTCTTTACCTGAAGAAGAGATCAGATTGCAGATCTCGAAACGTAGTGTTACTGTTTTCTTGTTTCACTTAACGATGGCAAATGTCCGGAAAAAATCCTGTTTCCTTCACAATCCTTCCATCGTCAAAAATAACCTTCAAACAAAGGACAGTATGTATTGTCAGGCGATGTAACATACGATGTGGTCTAAAAGAATAAAGAATGCTCATAGGCTGCTCTCCTGTGACGTCACATCACGCCACTACCCTACAACCAACGGTCCAAGTTGGCCAGCCAGCAGTCCACCCAGAGTCCACCACCAGACACCGTCATGTAACCTCCGCGTCCCGTCCGTTCCTTTACGAGCGGTCCTAGAGCAATGTTACTCTAAATGTGTAGTTTAATTATTCTTCCCGACCCATAGAGAGTACAGTGTCGACCCGCATACATTACAGTTCTCATAATAAAAAGTCTCATGGATCCATGTCTGAAGAATATGGAGACTGGTGCATCGTTACAGTACTGTTTTTGGCAAAAAATTCACAAACAAGCAATGAAATGTGAACAGGTGCATTATCCATGGTACAAAAGCCATGAATTGTTTTGCTACAAATCCGGACTTTATTGGATTACTTCATGCAAACGGCGTTGTACTTGCAGGTAGTACTCCTTATTGACCGTTTTTAACGTTGTGGCAAGACTTTATGATGCACTATGCCATTCAAATCAAAGAAAACAGTGAGCATGGAAAGAACACACGGAAGAACAAATTTTGCTCCCACATGTTTCGTACCCAAAACATTAAAAAAAAATGTCATGGCACGGGCCAATTGATACGCCAAAATCAATTGAAAATCAGTGAATAATATGCTGATGCATCCAGAGCGTTTGTCATTTTCAATGTCTTCACAACCATCTTTGAAATGTTTATACCACTTGTAACCTTGTTTTACTCTTATCAGACTCACCATAGGCCTTTATTAACATTTCCCATACTTTTTTTACACTTTATTCCATTTTTTACACAAAACTTGAAACAAATTCTTTGATCCATTTCTTAACAAATGAAAATTGGTGAGTTCATAAAACAGGTCTAACCCTAGCAGCTGGTACTGAAAAAGTAAACATTAAATACAGCTAGAAATTGTATTATCCTTCAGGATCATGAGTACGAACATAATAAAAAACAATCTTGACAAGCTCTCCAAACCCGTGAAACTCCCATTACTTTTTGAACACAACTCGTATTTTTTACTTTTGTTGTAATATAAAAAGTTTCCAATTAATTCTTAGGCAAAAATGAGACAGGCCAAATTATACCAGATTTAGTTGTAATCCAAATATGTAAGGGTTTAATATAGTTATATATACATAAATGTATAAGCAATCTATAAAATTTCAAAATCTACAAATGTTTCACTGTTAAAATTTAGATGTTAGCGTTTCAATGCTTATAGATTGTAAACATATGATTATCCGTTAAAACTATTATTTTTTGTAATGTATGTTGTTCATAATATATAAAAATAAGCAAAATTAGTGTGTTGGGTCTGGTACTAATACAAGAATACACTGATCCTGCCAAATTCCCACCCAAGCCAATCACCATCAATTTAAGGACCCTCCCGCCAGGTTTACCACAGGCCAGTGACCTTCGTAAAAGTGTAAACAAGACTGCAAATATCCCTATGTCAGGTGCAGGAATCGAATCTGCGACTCCAAGACCAACTCCCGTGTTCAAGAGTACAGTCTTAGACCTCCTAACCATCCTATTGATGTCTTGTTAGATGTACAGGTAACTGACATACAATTTCACTATACATTGATTCTCCCATTGTGCACTTTTAAACACACTTTTAAAGAAAATTAATAAAATCCAGTATTACACAGTTAGAAAGAAATTAAAGGTACAAAACACTAAAATTATTATTTACATATTTTAAAACCTCAATTCTCTTTATTTTCACCGACTAACTTGCACTGGCTATTTATATAAATCCAAAGGCACAAAAAAGTTACATTAATTGAAAGCTCAACACAGAGTCTATACATTTGGTTCCCTAATAGCTTGTCTCCAGACAACATTAGTATTAGTTATTATTTGATGTTTTTATTCAATCTTGTTCAGCTGCATCAAGACAAGTTTACCATATAGCTTACAAGTAATGTCACAGATCTTGTTTCTTGTGTTTAGCAAATTAATTGACCCTTAATAGTAATATTTAATGTTTAAATAGGTGATCTTTTGCAATTTAGTGACATTAGGGACTTCTCTTTGATTCTATTATCTGTGACTTTTCTGAATCAGAAGAGGAAGCGGACCAAACTTTGTTTGTGTTTATAGGGTTGCTTATAATATCTACAAATAATCCATACTCTATCTATAAGTAATCTACATGTATAAAAACAAACAAAGTTTTGGCTCACTTCCTCATCTGATTTGGGAAAGCAATTGATATTAGTCAGTATTAGAAATCCAGTACATTTTAGTCTGAGAAAATATAACCGTGACCCTGTAAAAACAATTGCATCGACGAAAATATCACCAATTGACACTGAGAGTGTCAAACTTTTTATCATTCTTGATTCTACAAATTCATGCTGTGAGATAAATCCATACTGTAATGAGATAAATTAGATGTACTTGCTATGTATTAAAACTATAAGAGAAGTAAAAATTGCATTACAAGCTCAATATTGGCAAGAAGTGAGAAAATGAATAACATATTACTGCATTCTCCTAAATGTCATGACTAGAAATTTTATGATTATTTTTTATTATTAGCTCTTATTAGTAAATATCACAAAATGTATTATAGTTTGCTATCAGCCTTTATTCATATTAAGAATAATTGGTAATATGTATCACTCATTTATCCACATCTACAGATTATCTGGATCAGCTCTACTGAGTGCAGGGTGTCAACATTTTTTAAGAATAAACAACTTTTTTTGAATTCCTAATGCAATATTTTTTTGTTAATACGTATTTGGCATTCAGAATAAGCTTAGATATAATAACAAATTAACAATGTTGTTACTACAAGCTACTAGCCTACAAGAGGATGATAATTGATTGTAAATTTAAAAGATGTCGACTTCAGACTGATAATAACATTGCTGCAATGAATGACATAGGTATTGTTATCAGGAGCTTGTTTTTTAACAGTAACAGACAGTAAAAACAGTTATGACAATAAACTGGAAGATATAATGACTCATTCTTATGCCACATTGCAGATTATTTATTTTGAGTGACTTTCCAGCACTTCACAGTAGAAATGACGGCCTTGGAACATCAGCATAACCATAGTTCTCTGCAGCAGTGTTAAACAAAGTACTGCCCGTGAGATATTATACAAAATTATACATAACAATAAACAACATTTCTTTCTATTTGTTATTTTGTATGTTTGATCTATTATTATTCTTGTAAAGCAACATAAGAAATTAGCTCTTTTTTGCTATTATAATTATTGTAACAATTCCTTATTATCTATAACTATGTATTTTTACTGTATTTCTAATTTCTCCAGATTTTCATTGATCAATATCACTTTCAATACCAATTAATATAGTTAAATAAGGTTATACTATACAACAACATTAAAATTGAAAGTGAATTCTGTTGGAGTTACTGTATATTTTGATTACCCTTTCAATCACAGTATCTACCAAAAATACCAGGACTATTTTGAACCTTGTTTGCAGTTTTGCTCAAAAACCAATGCCTTATTTATTTTTTAACCAATATACAAAACCTTTTTTTTTATATACGACATTAAATGTACTCAATTATAATAAATGTAACAATTATTTATTCATTATAAACTAAACACAATTTCAAATCAGATAAAATTTAATACCCTTACAAAATTTTATTACTTTTTGAGAACAAGTAATTTAAATTTAAATTTGTATAAATTAACATTTTTAAATCAACCAGTTGATTTTGAATTACTCAAATAATTTAATTTAAATTATATTAGTGTACATACAAAAATTACTGGTATAAAATAAGCAAAGAAATAATTTACAAGTCTCATTTACTTCACAATTTCATTTAAAGAATAGGCCTATAATAAGCTTGGGGAAAATGTTCTATACTTAGTTAGTTTAAGAGAGAACAGAATTTTAAAGGCCTTCTTCTATGGGGCGGCCTACTGCCATGCACTTAAGCCTCAAGGGCCTTTAGTGCACCCTGGAAACACACCATTAGGCCAACCAGTCTATGATTTCAGCAGCTCCATATTTGAAGATAGTTAACTTTTGTTTGTGCCAAAATGTTCAGTCTAAATATATAAATAAATTTTCTTTGTGACCATTTTGGTAAAATGAAAGTTTGAATTATTATAAATATTTTATAATTATAATATATAAAAGGATGTTGGGATTCTATGCAGATATGTTATACAGCCACAATGTTAGATGTTATTGTAACAGTAAAACAAAAGAATCAAAAATATTTTGTAAAAACTACACACCAAAAAGTCAATTACAGCAACTGCAATTCTTACAATGTCTTTGCACATGTAATATTTTGATTTGTTACAAACCAAAAAATCATCAGTTTGGTACGTTTCATATTTACCAATCTTAGTTATTTATTATTATTAATAAATTTCTTCTGCTAGATTGTAAATTGTTAAAACAAGTAAAAAAGAAGTAGGTAAAATTCAATATCAATATCTAAATATGATGTATGTCAATATTATAGTCAAACTCTCGAAATACATTTTGAAATAACAACTGATATCAATTTGACACTTTCTGGATAATTTCAATAAAAACTGCAGGTACTTAAAAGTTATTTATTTGTCCTACTAACCCCCGAAATAATAAAAACAATTAACACAACCCTTTTAAAATTATTAATAAATTTCTCCCATGATGAGCACAATAAGTGAAACTCCAGCCTGTAAACGGATGACATCTTTGGCCTTTCCCACTTTTGTCATCATATTGTTCCCACAGGTATCCTGTACGCTTATATTCTTTAAACATATTTTTTATCAGGTTCTGTCTTAAATCAACATACAACTTGCGTGCTATCTCTGAATAAGGCCCTCTTTGTTTTGCTATAATAATTTAATGCTTTTAAAGCTAAATAGTTCATGTTGATCCAAATGGGACCCCTCCAGTAAGGAGGATCATGTTCTGTATTTCTCGCCATGTAGAGAGGTGAGACTTTCGACAAAGATCTTAGGCCATAGTTAGTCCACAGGTGGTCAGGGTTTTTTTCAAATCGTTGAGGAGCATTGACAATTTTGGTGACTCTGGATCTAGAATTTGTAGGAAGAAAGGAAATAAACTTACATAACCAAAGTTGGAATCAACAAACTGAAGCTCTGGGTCCTTGATTACTATTCTTCTATATGGCTGCTGTGTTGGAGGTCCATGTTGTTGGTGTATTGGTGGAGGCTTCTCCAATATGACATTATCCGTATGGAAACCGAAATCCGAATAAGTATTCTTCTTATAGGACCAATGTAAACGATCAAGAAGATGATTGTTAGACAGGTACTTAAAGGTATTTTCATACTTTTCTCCTTCTCTGCCCAGCAAAACTGCAATCTCAGATAATGCCTTCGCCCCCAAAGTGATCCAACAAAGCAAATCCACATGGCGCTCGTCCACAGTGGGGTGAGAAGCTCTGGGGTAGTCATCGAGTCCTGAGGTTAACGTTTTAGGATTTAATTCCAAATTTGTCTTCTCGTCTCTCCCTCTCCAACGATATGCCCCTGGCAATTCCCCAATCTGAGTGGTATTATACCAGTCGAACCACTTCACTAATCTGCCATACATACGTTCAAGAACACCTAAACGGTTCTCATTTATTAAACCTATCACCATAATGTTTTATTATGTAGTTTAAGTGTAAGAAAAAATGTTGGGGGATTGGCATTTTGTGTTTATCTGCGTCACAAATTCTTCAGGTACTTTAGCTAGTGCTTCAGAACCTAGTATCTGCTCACGAGGAATCCAGCCTTCCACATTCATTAAGTCAAAACCAATGACTCATGATATCCATCTCAATTTCAAGATCCCACGATGCTATAAGTAGCCCATGGAAACCCTCATCCCAGAAGGAATCCTCGAGGGAAAAAACTTCTAGAAGGTACTGAAGTATACAAAGGTGCTTTCCAATAAGGAACAGGCTTGTCTAATCTATCTGATATTACTCTTGAAGAACCATAAAAGTAACCTATTCCACCCAGAAGATTACTTAAGGCAGCTTGGGCAAAATTTATTTCTTCATCCTTAAATGTCTTTTCTTTTAGTTTGAAAATACTCTCAAATTTTGTGTCAAACTCTTCAACTTTCTTTGCCAGCAAATCCGTGTAGACTTTTCCAGTCAAGGTATTAGGCCTGTCGAAGTTGCTGCCTGATTCAAAGATGACATCCATCTCAAACGGGACACGTGTATTAACCTGCGTTGCTGAAAAGTTTTCCCGGCACTCCCCGTGTTATGTCCCCAGGTAGCACAATCTGTCTGACACTGCGCACCGTCATCTCTCGCAGTGATGCCATCACCACTTCCTTGAGCAGATGCAGGCCACGTCCTTGTGTAACCAAGTAGGACTCCTGCTCCACACGGCCTGTCACGTTCACCATACGCACAGTGAATGCCCCCAGCTGCTCAGTCTCCCCAACTGTGCCCGTCAGCACATTCCCTGGGTAGTGGCTGAGCCTGCCTTGTGTCTGTGAGTCCAGAGCTGTATAGAACAGCAAGGCTACTGGCTCTCCCCGCGACTCTTGTTTCTGTTAACAATTCAGACAGTTAGTACAGTATAGTCATGTTGATGCTCAGATATAGACATCAAGATGACATGGCTAAGCTTTATATTTGTTGAGTTATATTTACAACTATACACTATTAAATAGCCAGAGGCTTTCAATTTGTATAGTTTTTCAGTTATTTGTAAAATAAACAGTAAAAACAAGAACCCTCAATTTTAACTTTTCCCTTAGTTTGATACTAGAATGCCTATGCTGACCAGGAGAGAATAGTTCAAAATACAGCAGTGCATCACTAAATAAATCATAAACAAGACAAAATTGGACAATTTTATTGGAATGTAATTAAAATTATTTAAAATGTAGTGTTTTCATAATTATTTACAAATCCAATGTTTGTTCCTAAGGTTTAAATTGTAATAACAGATAGATTTAGTTAAAAATAACTTTAAACATTTTTTTATTTAAAAAATGGTTTAAAGGAAACTTAATATTCCAACTAGAAAAAATTAAACTAAATGCAATCAGCAAAATAATAAGATTCTGGGTATTTTAATAAATTGTTAAGGGGTTTAGGTCATAATATTTAAAATAAGGTACAAAAACATAATTTTCAAATTATTTTCTGTGTTAGTAATGGTACTAATTTAGGTAAGTAGAAAAATTATATCTTATCTATCCAACAAACGTAAAAAAACCATTTGAACTTGAGTATTCAAATTTATGTATGATGTATGTCTTTATTGTAGGAAGTATGTTAATTTTTAGTTTTATTGTGTCCTAGGTGAACATTACACGAGGAACTTGTAAAAACTTTATTCTAAGTACAAGCTAAGTAAATGATCAATACAAAGGATTATTCAGACAAAATATTCATATAAAAAATTTAAGATTTAAGTAGTTGTTTTCAGTACACATTTATGTTTTACGAAGGATGCAAAGCCAAGGTCACAAATAGGAATTAAACCTCTAAAGGCAGTTCTGCTTCGTGTGGTAAAGAATGGTTTTTATCATATAGAAAAAAATAGGAAAACTTGCACATTTTATTTTATTTTTTATTCCACTGGGTGGCCACTCAAAATATTTTTCAAAGGTTGGTTTTTTTCAGTTTTCCTGGTAAAAATTGTTTGGTTCTAAAGAGAACCAAAAATATGAACCTTCCTGATAAAGATCGACACCTCCCATTTTAAAGTTCCTTTGCTTATATCTCCATGTAGTTTAATGTGTCAACATAACATCGTGTACGCCTAAATCCAAATAAAAAGAGGAAACAACTACCCACAAAGCACCGCTGAGAGACAAACAGCAGTCTGAGATTGTGGGTTAGAGATCTATGGTACGTGGAATTTCGGTACAAGACCACAATTTTGCTGGTAGGTACGCAATACACAGTAAAACAAAAGAGCAAACCAGAGAAATTTTCATATGAATTCAACTATTAACTTTACTTATCCATTTTCACAACAAATTTGCAGACGTTCAGAGACCATATTTTAAAAATTACAGTTCTTATCCTCTATTTTATTTGATAGAAATGATACATTATAATAAAATGGGCTTCCAGAATATATTACACGTATATGAAATATATATGGGTATGTATTTGTACTAACGTACATGAAATATATATAGGAATGTATTTGTACTAAATTAATAATACCAACATTTGCAAAGAACTTACTATTTCATTCATAATAAAAGGATTTTGAGGTATTAACGTACATATATTTATATTTAGAATATATTTATGTACAATTACACAAAGTACAATGTAAAATAGAAAATTAGCGATTGTCTATTAGTTTGCTGCCGAGCAGCTGACATCCATGCTTTAGAGCCAGCAGATACACTGCCTTTGAGGAACATAAACATAGATATGCGAAACAAGAACTTAAAATCAAATATTATGTTTTTAAATCACGACATTTTGTTACTCAGGGTGGGCACTCAAATCTCTTTTCAAATTCCCATTTTTTCCTGGTTTTCCCAGTCGAAAATTGCAGATTATCTAGTCTATTTTCAAACGAAATAGACAACTGTAATACTGCATTTAACCCTTACGCCAAGTGCAACGATGACGTTTTATCATCACTAGCAGTATTTGCAAGAAATGCCACAAAGCTGAGGTGCTCTAGCATTTTGTCCCGTTGACCCCCTCAGCTCATTCTTTTCAAAATGATATTTTCCCTCAAGAATAAGAGTTGGTCAACTTCGTCCGGGAACCCCATTCACCAACTGAATATTACTTGAGTACAAAAAAACCTGTTTGTATCACGGTTATGACCGCTCTGCCGGTTTACGGAAGCGTACCACTCGTTTAGTGCCAAAATCCGAAAGGATCGGTCTGCCAATTTTAATTGCCCAATGCATTGTTACGTTTTTTTTGGGAGGGGGGAAGGGCGGAGTCTTGCCGCGGCACAGGAGTTGAAACTAACCAAAATAAACTCACTACATTAGTGGATCACGCTTAGATCAACTGGCGTCAGATGTAGCTCATGAACATATGTCAATCTTTATTCACTATTTCACGATCCCCATAGCATAAAATATGATTTTTCGAGATTAATCAGTTTTTGATTCAAGATGCTGTAAAATTATGTTTTGATTTTATAACTTCTTGGAGGCAAAAATTATTTTTGAAATTTTCCTGGTTCTTAGAAAAATTCCTGGTTTTCCCTGCCGGGAGGCCACCTTGTTATTGTTCATACCTGTTATTGTTAATACAGTCTTAAAAAAATTACAAAAACAGCTTTTAGCAATTGCTTATTTAAACACTAAAAATACGAGAATCAAGCCATGACAATATTTTTTACTGTGGCATTTAGGTTTAAAAAAGAATAAACATTGCCAGGAGATTAAACCATATGGAGATTGTAAAGCAGACATTTACCGTTTAAAAACTATTTTTGTCAGTGAGTGCATAGATAGCGTTACTGTACTAATTTTTTTTGTTGAGTTATAATCCATTTTAATCTTGTGATACTGGCCTAATTTTTATGAACTGGATGGCCTTAAGACGGTGTGTATTTTTATTATTGTCAGGATTTAATTTGAATGTTGAATTTAGCTCCAGTTCACCTTCCTTTTATTGAGATGAGACAATGAAACTACTACTTCACCTATTTATGAGTCTCTGATGTTGAAACGATGTAAAGGTTTGTTTTGAGCTCTTTCGTCACCAACCTTTTTTTAGATCTCTTCAGAAGAACATGACTTCAGATTCTAGAAGTCAAGTCTAAGACAGCGCCAGATACCAGACACTGCAATAGGTTGTTTGAAAACACTATTTTTGTATTAACAACTAATAAATATATTTAGCAGTTTTTCGCTTCTACAAGAAAATTCAGTTTTAAGTAACTTATTTATCTGTTTTTGGTTAAACATGCCTAAATTAATAATCTAGATTCTAGAATTAACTCTACTGACCAGATGAGAGACTGATATGCGGGCAGTCCAGTCACCACCATTAGAGCCCCCCACACGTTTGACGAACGATGTAGTAATCCGCACAGGCCCATCATCTATCTCCTGGATACCGAAGCTGCGACCATCATGCTTGGTCCATGTGTATCTATCCAGACGATCTCCCTGTTCGCACCAATGACTGTTAAACAATAACACATGACCAAGTAAATTAAAATTCATTAATTATGCCTCTTTTGGATTCAATTAACAGATTAATTAAGTATCCCTATCTCCATCAAATCCAAAATTAACTGATGAGGTGTTGTCACTCCTTACATCAGAAGTTCTTGGCATGAGTGACACATCCTCCTTGAGAGACATTGAAGATTTTAAGGGGAGGAGTCAGTTATTAGAATATATTATCCTATATTACAATAATAGGAAAGTGTTGGGAAACACAGCTTGCAAGCGATTCACGTAATGCTTACATATGTCTGTTTATTGCATAATTCTTGATGCATGCATGGTTTGTTAGTAGTGTATACCGCAGTTTGTTCGAACAGTAAACATAAACATGGGACAAGTTGTAGTTGTAGTAGGTCTAAGGTAACGCCAAAATCACTGCAAAATAAAATACTGTATAGAGATTATTATATTAAATATCAATTTATTTTCATAGACAAAACTGTTTTTATTTTCCTCAGTGCATTATTGACAATGTTGTTTTGATAAGGTAATTAATATAATTAGATTGGACATTATTGTTCTAAATTAATTCAAACAAAGTTAAATCATGAATGTGGTATTTGAGTAATGGCGACTAGAAATGGGAAATACTGTTATTTGTCAATAACCTATTACCAAAATAACGTGGTCAGGTACTACGTTCCAGTAACCTGTTACCAGCCGATCTACTCTCGGTATAGCATCTTCTTTTTTCTCCAGAAGTGCAAGGCTCCAAAGATGCCACTGAAGCCTGCTGATGATGCCAGATCATCCAACGCAATCTGACATTGGAGAAGTTGGATGATCTGGGAAAGCGATCTAAGGTCAGGTAAGTACCGATCGGAAATGCCCTTAGCCATCAGTGCTGGCTTTGGTGGCGCCTTCCACCTGCACTTCTGGCAAAGATAGAAAAACATCCATCGAGATAGTACCCAAATTCAAGCTCATATCACATGAGCGATTCTAAAGATGATCTTTAACTTTGATTCTCCTAGTAACATATTTATGATAACTTAATCTAAACCAACTTATAATAACATTCTATAGCATATTTCCATTCCTAGCCTCATTGCTTGCACAAAATCACCTAAATTGTTACAGGAGGTCTGAGTAATCTAAAACTAGAAAAACATGAGAATGCCAAATCATTCAGTCCACCTGTAACTAAAATTACAGAATGTTACCGGTAACACTTTATCTCAGTAATAGGTTACTAAAGAATAACTCTGATACTGACACTAATACGTTATAAACCACCCATTTGTACTGGTTTCAAGTATAATGGCAATGTACATAATTATGTTATTTATGTCATAAGATATCGGACACATTAATCTTTCTAAATAGTAAAAAAAAAACTACATTTTACACTGTTTTGTTTGTTATATTTTACAAATATACATAGCCTAGACAATTTTTTTTATAGTAAAATCATTACTTGTTAAGAAACAAAAAAATTTAACTATACTGTAATAATTATAAATACCTACATCGTAATTTGATTTCAGTAGTAATATCAGGGATTCATTAGTCATGAATATCAATGATTCGATTGTCGTGGTGGCCGCCGCTTATTATCTGCAGTCAAAAATACTACAAAAAATAAATAGCCCCCTTTATTAAATTAATCAAGTGTAGACTATGTACAAAACAATAGGTACATTTTGCTTACCGTATACTAATACCATCTGGACCAACCCGGTTCGGGAAATACCACATTAGGCCAACAACAGGAGAGTGAAACTCTCTTGTTTTCAAACCAAAATAGTTTCCAGGTCTGTACGAACCCCAGTAGCGGTCAGGAGTCATCAACCCACTTTCTGTGACCACCTATGAACACAAAAATATTGAATATAAAATTAGTTAGTCGTTACAAAATTGTGAATCCGTTTAAGTGTCACTCAGGGCTATTGCCCTGCCACTCATTTTAGCCAGAACTCTTCAAAACTTACTTGAGTAATATTAGTTAACTAGTAACAGTAATAGAGTAATAATAACATTAATTATCAGTTTTATCAGTATTGTTGACTCTACTGCAGCCAAAACTGAGAAATATATATTTATATACAATATTAGTATTAAAATAATGAAAAATTAGACTACCTATCCGATGGGTACTATCTCAAGAGATATTTTTTGTTTATTGCCAGCAGTGCAGATAGATTTGAAATGAAATGAAAAAAGTCTTTATTGGAGGCGAAGTTAGGACTATAAAGTCCTCTCTACCACTTAACCTCGATTTGGTATGTCCATACAATTATGATTTGAGTTTATATTAATTTTTATTTGTACCACACTGATAAGACATTCATTTGAAGTTATGTAAGTTTCTTTCTGTTGTATTTTTCTAACAGATTGAAATCAAAACACTCAGCAAATCTGAATAACTTAATTAAACATTATTCTGTTACTTCAAAACCTCCTGAATTCACTAGCTTAATACTGTTATTTTAAATACTTAAAGGTGGCAGCATCATGACTGACAAGAGCAAAAACAAATATAAGGGAAGACCCACAACCACAACTTAGATCATGTATTCAAATTATTCCCAGCTACAACTCAAAATTAAAACAATGAAACATTTCAAAGAAAAATATTTCCATTTTCAATGTTCTACAACTTTGTTATTTGTTATCACCCAAAATCCCTGTGTAGTTTTACTCAGAAGCACAAGTGCATAAAAGTAGTAATATCAAAATATGATGATCTTATGTTTACAAGTCTAAAGAATACAAAATATTGACCACAATTTCATCTCTGATCCACACACAAATCCCATTGAATTTATAGGAACTACTCTCTGACGTTTTACACCCACTTCAGTTTTTACAATCAGCTGGTGATAGAGTGCTCATTTATTTTTAAGAAAGTAGATTTAATGTAATTTATTATGATATAAATTACGAAGTAAAACCTAAATGTTTAATGCTTGTTTTTTTACATTGTAAATTAACAAAAAATAGCAAATAACTATTATAGCTTTAATTCTTGTTTGCAAAATAGTGTCATTTATTACAAGAACACATATTTATTTGTGCTATTCAGGTTATGGAGTTCCATCCCAACCCACAGTCTCTGATTTCATGCTTGAAAAAGATATTTACATAACATATTTTAGGGTTTTATATCTGATCAAAGGATATACCTGACTTTTTAAAACTCTTTCCTTAACTACAGTAGGTGAAAATAGTGATTTAGTTAATCATCATGTTGGTTAACAGGTTTTGTTAGCGTTCTTTACATTTTGTAATGTATATTACGTTCATATACAATGTGTAAAAAAAGTCCCGCACAGGCTTGATCCTTTCCGAACGATTACAGGTAAAGCAAAAAAGTTGGTTCATCATTACTACACCTATAAAATCTACTATTTGAAGTAATTACCATTTTTTGTAACATCAAGGGAAAGTCTCTGAGGATGATCTGTGCTAACCTTCTGTACAAGAAGTCAGAAGGAAATCTTAAATTAGAGCATAGGTCGAATAGTACATCAAAGGTATTTATTAGTACAGTACAATGCCACAAATTTGACCTAAAAAGGTTCACTCTTTAAAAAATTACGCTGCTTTAAAGTTTGAAATATTTACAATGTAGGTCTTGTTCTAGATGGTTTAATATTCTTGCCAGTTGTGAAAGTTTAAACTTATGAATACTGGATCTAAGAAATAGTTTTTAAGGTAATTATTGACTCATTACACCCAATGAAGGATGGTCTAAGAGGAGTTTGACAACACATTTTCATGTGACCTGAACTTAAATGTTGGTACTACCTCAAGGAATGTTCTTTTCTCATCAGAAGTGCGGGAGATGCCACCGGAGCTCACACTGATGGCCAGGGGCATTTCCGATCGGTACTTTCCATCTCAGATCACGTCCTAGATCTTTATCGATGTCAGGTAATGTTAGACGATCTGGCACATGATCTGTGTTCAGGAAAGTATGGATTGGAAATGCCCCTAGCCATCAGTGTGGACTTAGGTAACTTAGCACCACCTCATACTTCTAGTGAAAAAGAAAATTGTCCTTTAAAATATTACCTAAATTCAAGCTCAGATCTATGTATACTTATTAACTTTTTATATTTATAATACATACATTGTATTTACCTACTATATAGGCTAATAAACAAATAGTAGATAAGGCCAGAGAAGCCTCCTAGCTGTCATCGATTCCTTTTGGGAGGCAGAAATCAAGAACCGTTTGTCATAATGACATGTAATGTTCACAATAAGTTCAATAAAGTCTGTTATTTATAATAATGCAGTTTTTTAGAACTAAAAAAATATAAATATACTTTTTATATCCTATTAATCACAATAAAAATTGTCTACAATAACTTAACTTAATGACAATTTGATTGGTTTAAAATGTTTTATACAAATATATTTTACTTTGTTTATTTTATTTTTTGTTTTTCTGATATGGTCTCCGGATAATACCTAAGTATCGTTAGGTCTGACAGTCAGGTAGTTACATAGATGGAGTTTTAATTAATTTATCAAAAATAACGACAGTTAATTTATAAAGAATAATGGTACTTTGGGATTATACCGACCACACCCTGACATGAAATCGTTATTTGACATTTTGCTTCTACTGATTACTAGATTAGCGTAGAACAATATTTCGTCAATATAAAACAGGAATATTGTCTTATCCCAAACCCCTCCCCATCCTCAGACAGAGGTCAAAGTCGAACGGTCTAGTAGATAACGTGATTGCAGAGTCTCGCCGCCCATTCAGCTGGTGCGTCGCTTTGTTGTAGGCCTACTTCCGTGTTTTAACCTCTACATTTCTCCAAACACAAAAATTCAATAAAAACAAACATTACCAAACTAAAACTAAACTCTTTATTGAAAAAACACTCAAAACTTTTTTTTATTCTTGATCACACTCCGCCACCCAAAATGCGAGTGCCTCCTTTGGTGCTGCCCCGCGCTGATGTCAACGAAAGAAAAACATCCCTCGAGATAGTACCTATCAGTAAAATATCAAATTCTAGAGGGGCTGATCAGAAATATAAATTGAATTGTAATGGAAAGGCAATTATGTACCGTGGAAATCATGTGATGCCGCGCGGCCTGCCGTAATCGGGATTTTCGAGAAAGATAAGATAACAGCAACAACAATACCGATCACAATACCTGGAAATGCTTGTAAGTTTGTAATTAAAGAGTTGTTTTTTCGTTCTATCATGTTTGTTTCTATACATTTATATTTTTGTGTTTCTTCATACTGGTGTGGTCGGTATAATCCCAAAGTACCAGAATAATTCTTAGTGGGATCAGTATTTTTTTGTAAATTGTCCACCATTTTGTTGCTTGACCTATTATGTTCACGGAAAGAGTAGATAAGCGGACCCAGTTTTTGTATATAGTACAATCATCAATAGGCCTACTTAATATTCATTTATCGAATACGCATTTATAAATCATATCAACATGGCTATATAGCCATAATCACAATCGTATTTTTAATAAAAATACCTAATACAACGCACACAATGATAAACCTATGAATTATAAATGAGCTCTAACGATCAAACAAACTACTAGAACTGGAATTAGGAAAAAACTCATACATAATAATGAAATGATAAGAACTTAAAAACCATTTATAACAAAAAATACGAAATATGCATAATTATTTGTTTTGTCCTGTATAGCAATGATTAACCATTTTCGAGAAGTTATTGAAGTTATTGAAGAATCTTCTCTAGAAAACCATAATTCTCTTCTTCAGAAATACTCACAGAGATTATCTGCAACTGTCTGTTTATTATCTATAAAAGGAAATACGTTTATCATATGAGAAAGTCTTTACAGTTGATACAAGATAGTTATAGTTCAAAATCAGTATCGGTTAGTTATATCGAAAGTTATAATTGAGTAGTATCGTTTATCATTATAGATATAAAAAAACCGGGTCTGCTTATCGTATCCTACTTACTTTCACTTTTTTTTCTCCCATTCAGAATACTGATTACTCCTGGTTCCCTAGTTCATAAAGAGCCAACTGTAGTGAAATGATCTAGTATTTTTCCCCATCAAAACAATAGTAAACCTCATTCACTTTTACATAGTCATTTTTGTTTATTGTAGCGAACTGTCTCATTACGAAGATTCTATTAATACACATTCAAACATTTTGTAGATTTTCCTATGAAGATTATACTTTTTTAATATTCAAATGATTAAGCACAACATAATTTTGTAATAACGAAGCCCAAATAACAGAAATCGTTTGAGCATTTTGCTACTGGGGCTTGTGACAAGATGGTAAAAGTTTTTGTGTGAGAGAGGTATCCTACATTGGTAAAAGTTTTGTCACTTAAGTCTTTTTAAATGATTGTAGCCCTACAAGTACTCATTAGGGTAATTTATTACACCTGGATGTTGTACCCCCTTATAGGATACAGGTTGTTATATAAATAAAGCTGGGTCCTAAGTTTTATAAAAAGTAATATTTTCTTGAATTAAAAATACTGTTCAAACCAATATCAACCATTGGTTCAATAAATGGCAAGAAGTTTTATTGCATACCTATTATGTTGTGATTTTTTTATACCTCAAATTTTAATCGTGAACCCGATCGAGTACATATCTTTATAAGCGAAAACTCCAGGCAAGTTTGAAAACCACTCTTACAATGGCTAAAACATGTACTCCATCAGGGGCACAACACATTTTACTAAAGCCTAGCATTATCCAATTGCAAATATGAAAGATGGCGTGTACCTGATAAGATAGGTAGAGGTAAGGTAGGCTAGTCTTCTTTAACTTGTTTAAGGTAGTTTTTTGACCATTTAGTAGGTCTTCCGAATTATACATAATATAATTAACATAAACTCAAGAAAAATGTTAATTCACCTGGGTTCTGTAAACTAACTTAGTATCCAAACCTTTTCTCTATTTATTGTTAACTATAATTTATATACCTTGTGTTCATCATAGGGTGTTGTAACTCTTGTTTCTAAATAACCTTTACCAGCAATATACATTGCGATAGCAATTATAACCATAACTATTGTTTTTTTAATTGACACCACAAAACTATTGCTATTCTCAGCGTCACTTGGTATTGCTTTATCCTTTTGCATTTTTTGTGCTTTTTCAGGTTTTTGTACCTGCCTCTGACGCCCCATTTTTAAATATCTAACCTAAAGATTCTAACAATCACGAAATTTAATAAAGCACTAAATTTACAATTTTAATCGTCCATTGTTATTACGTTTACCGTAACCTCTATTTCTGACTTGTAAAACAAAATCATAAAATGTAGACACAAGTACGAGAAGAAATCATGTACTTTTTTACTAGGAGTCAGGAGTTTTTACACGTCTTATTAACATCTCTGGACACTTCAAAACACGAAAAAAAGCTATCATTACATCAACACAACCCTGTCTGTCTATGGATTTCGAGTGTGCATCGTGCAAAGATCTTTTTTTTGACGTGACAAACGTCTTAAATTAGGTTGCGGCTCGGAGTCACTCATGAAAAAGTGTAACGCCCGGTAACGTTACGATGCCCGTTCAGTGGGTCCGCCGCACGGGATAAAGCAGATAACTGTGGGTCCGCCGCACGGGATAATTCAGTCTCTTCTCACGTAATTCAGTCGATTGAGAAGAAACAGCGCGTATTGCTAGTCAAACATTTAAAATAACAAATTATAACCTCTAACCTGTCATAACAGTGCGACCAAACAAACGAACTAAACCGACCAATCACCACGCGCGGAGTTAGAATTTAACTGTGTTTAGCAAGAATTTCAAATTCCAATTTTAGTAAATGTTTTATTCAAATTTACCATTTACAATAACAAATTTTAATTAATTTCAAATTATGTACAATGTTTTAGTAAACAAAATATATTTCTATAGTTAAAATTTGTGCAATTCTTATTTTCATTCAATTCCTTGTTCCTATTGTGCAATTTAATAATATTCATATCAATAAATATTCTACCGAGAAAAAGACGTTGTCACGTAAAAATCTTCGCCCGTAAAACCGACTTTACAGGCAACCATAATTTTTTTTAGCTATTCTGGCTTCGAAGTACACTGTTTTAATTTATTTGCAAAGTTAGTACACTGTTTATTCTTGTCTATGCATTATTGGCCCTCCCCGGGATTTTAACCCGTGATCTCTCAATTAGAGAGCCGAGACTAAATCCACTAGTCTACCGAGGATGAACGCGTGCTTTGGTCACATACACATATTATTCATTATAGACAGAAGTTAAGAAAAGAGAAAAAATATGCGTAAAAATTACCCGCTTCATAATATTAATATTCATTTGGGTAAAAAAATTGCGTTTATTTGTAAAAGTACAGACTCTGGTCTTTTACAAAGACGCTTCACTGATTACTATTTAGTTACTGTTGTAATTTTATTGTAAGAATAATATAATTTACATTCTAAATAGTTAAAATTTGATAAATATATAGTGAAAATAGTAATTACATACATTCAGTAATTTGTATTAATTCCTTTCGAATAAAGGTTGGTTTAGTAACATTAGATAAATTTAGTTTATATATATATCCCACTAGTCTCACTAATATTATAATGCGAAAGTTTGAATCTTTAGATATTTGGATGTTTGTATGTTTAGATGTTTGGAGGTTTGTCCTCGAATCACGCTGAAACTGCTATACGGATTGTGCTGAAATTTGGAACAGGTATAGCTTTTCGTCTGAATTAACACTTAGAGTGCTTTTTACCACCCATAACACATTCATTTCACCAAATAAAGTCGAATTCAAAATTGAAAAAATGAGTTTGTTTACATTCGAATGTTATGATATTGGAGTGTTTTACATTGGATCCGACAGATTGCGCTACGACACGTAATATAAAATGAAACCGATACTTAACAGCTGTTAACACTTTCAGCTGAAGTGTATCAAAGAGGTAGAAACATGTGTTTACATTTTAATTTTAGTAAATATTGAATTATTGTAAAGTGCATCAGTAGTGTAATGCAGATTGCAAATACGAAGTTATTTAATTTTAAATTTAGATTGCGCCAATGATCAATAATCCATCTAATGCAATAGATATGCTATTTATACGCTGTTATAACAACTACCTTATTGTATAAAGCTGTGAATATATAGCTCATAACATAATCTATGGTTAAGTTTGAAGTGTACACAGGTAAGGTTGGTAATAAGAGGGAGTTGAATTTGGGAGAATCTGTTGTAAAAAGACTAACTACTAATTTGAAAGAGAAAACACATACCATTTACATTGACAACTATTTTGTCTGCTACAACCTGATGAAAGACCTCAAAAAAGATAATATAAATGCTTGTGGTACTGTAAATATTGAACGAAAAACTTGCCTCATTTCAAAGAAAGAAACAGCTCAAATGCTACGAGGAGAGCATGAATGTTTCTCAACCAATGAAGAGGTTGCAGCAATAAAGTGGATTGACAATAAACCAGTCCATGCCTTGACCAATTTTCATGATCCTCGCCAAGTCATTCAGGTAAAAAGGAGAACAAAAAATGATGAGCGAATTGATGTCAGCTGCCCAGAAGCAATATTTGACTACAATCAACACATGAATTGTGTTGATCGATTCGACCAAATGAAGGCAGTGTATGAGTTGGACAGAAAGAGCAAAAAGTGGTGGGTAAGGATATGTTTTTATTTCATTGATGCTGCCATTGTCAATGCCTACATCCTGCACAAGTGTCTACCAGTCCCCCGCCTTGACCTAAAAACATTTCGCAGGAGAATAGTGTTTGGTCTTGTCAGTGAAAATATTGCAGATATAGGACAACAACCAACAACACCACGAAATACTAACAAACTGGAAATGTGTAAAATTAAGATCCCAGTAGAAGTCCGACAAGCAAAATCAAAGCATCAACCCAAAAGAAGCACAAGAAGGCGTTGTACTTTTTGTAGCACAAAGGCTAAATCTGCTCAGACATTCTGGGTGTGTTCTTGTGTGCAATGTGCCCCTGTGTCTAAATAAGAAGAGAAACTGTTTTCAGTTATTTCACAAGTAGAGAGATCTAATATAAGTATGTTTTACCTATTTTTACTATTGAACTGTAATGACATCATTCCAATATGGCACTTTATATACCATGATATTATGTTCCAATTTACCTTTGTCACATTAAAAATAATTCTATCTTATTTGTGTTTTTATATACAGCTACCTAGAAAATTTATTCAACTTAGAATTATGTGCACCATTCCAATGAAAAAGGGATTCCAGGATTTCGTTCAAATATGCATCACAACAACGAAATCTTATGCTGCATAGTGATTCAAAAATGCACCACCCAATTATAAAAAAAGTTAATGATTCAAACATTTCAAAATGTATATTAAAAATCATATTAAAGATGAATAAAGAATAATAAATAAGTTTTTATGCTAATTTGTAACGATAACCTTTACCGTGCAGCTAGGGGTCCCAGAGAACTCAGAATATCGTGCAGCAAAGAGGCGAGATCAAATGATTTTGGAAATCAGTGATTGAACAACTTGTCCATTAGTTATTTTTACATTATGTATACAAGTATTCTAATGTTTCGACTACAAGCAAAATTTTAGAAGGATAAATCATTCATAAGCCAAAAATCTCGAGTCGGGTAATAAAAAACATAATCTAGGGAATACAGTTTTTATTTTTATAAATCCGAATCCAGTCTTCTTACTCGATTCTATTGCTCTTTTGTCTGTTATAAAAATTTGTAAGAGCCCTCTGGAGTGTACGAAAATGAAATTCTTTAACTGGTACCTTTAATTGGTTGGATTCAGTGGGAGGCTGATTATACCTAAACATTACACGCGTGCTGTTGTAAAATCACCCCTTCAGAATATTGAGTTTAAATATTTCAAACAGTTTGGAAAAATATGGGATAAAATTATTCATTTTGATATGAGTTCATTAACCAACAAATTAGTAAAAACAAAACTTGAGATATTGACAATAAACTTATAGTGATAATGTGGAAATTATTTTGTGTGTGATATAGCGTGGATTACATTTTGTCTTAACACAGTGGGGCTTGGCTAGACATGTTAATTATTAGTGTAGTTCACACAGATTAGATAATTTTCGGGTATAACATTCCAAATACAGTAGTATACTTATATATAATACATTGAGTATCAACGAAAGTAGAAAACAGCTGTCTAATGGCTTGTAAAATGGCTGTTGTTTTTGTTTAGGGAACTATAGGTTGGAATTTGGAATTGGAATTGGATCTTGTGTCGGTTAGGTATCAGTTTGTCAATTCCGGTAATAAAATTTAACCAAGCCCAATTATTTCTTGGTCATTCAATTTTACAGTTTAAAGTTAAAGTTTTTCTGTTTCATTGAAGCGTAATGAATGAATAATAATTTTAAAAATATTCTGACAACGAGTTGAAAAAATAACACTCGACTAGAACTATAACTTGTGATTTGAGTTTTTATAAATGTTTTTACTAATTAACAAAATCAAGATTTTATTAATTTTAGCTTTTTTTTAGTTTTAAATAATAGAAACATGCTTTGAAGATGGGACAAACTGGAAGCAGTGTTAATCAAAGTAAGTTTAATGTTGTTTGGCTAAAAATGTAGAACTGTACTAACCCTAGTTCAGTAAATGATTTATTGCATTGAATACTACTTTGTATTTATTGGTTGGATATTTGTAAAAAAAATTACTTCTATCTCACCTTTAAGTATCAACAGAATTTTTTGAAAGTTGCATTAAAGAAAACATTAACACTTATTCTCCCACTTGTAGTAAACTAGTATAATCATGTACAAGTTATCCTACTTGGAGTATAATGCTTACCACCTTCACTGTGACTCAGACTGAACATGAAACAGTTGTGTAATCGTACTGTACAGTGAACTATTAAACTTACTGTACATTCTTTAGCTATATGCTGTATGCTAATATGTAGTTTACATCTTCCCTGGCATATGTGGCAGGTGCCCATTAGTTTTGAAGACAATGTTTCGTTTGCTATTGTTTCTTTTCGTTGTGCAGTGTTACACATAATTCCTATGTACATGAGGTACACGGCACATCTTTGGAAATTATACTCTACTTTAGTTTGGACCAGTTTGTTTGTAGTATGTATGCATTTATTTTTCAGTAACTTACTGAAAAGACATTAGGGGCTTAGTTAGTTCTGAAGAAGGTAAAAACTTTGAGATCGTGATAGTCAGTAAAGTGAAATAGATCATTAGGCCTACTTTGTTTTTGATTTTGGAAGCAGAGGATTTTTTTATGTGGTGAAAAAACCTGTAGCCTCCAGCTGATATTTAGAGGTACTGTAGTGAATCTGAGCCTACATTTGATTATATTTAGGTAAATCAAATATAAACGATAATTTTGCTAAAGTTCTTAGAATGCAGGTCCTAAATAGATAATGCTGTGTGGAGTAGATGTTTGATTTATGAGGAGCGGGAAACCATTCTGGTTAGTGTTCAGTTCGGCATTACCCCCGAATTAATGCAGCATTATGCCCCTTCGTCTGTTGCGCAACAGATTATCATAAAGTTTTTAACCAACGAAGGCAAAAAAACCGTCTGAAATTTTAACTCGTTTGCAGGCACAGTTTTGGACAGTACAATGTCTCAGAGTTGTGTGTTTACGTGGGCAAGTGGATTTAAGGGCACGGACGAGAACGGGTTGAAGCGGAAAATTATGATCGATGCCCAAGGACATGTCTTACAGATGATAATATTTGTGGTGTTCAAATTCTGCTGTAAAATTTCTTGCAACAATTTTTTTGGACTGTAGGCAAATTTTATTTGTTAATTTTCTGCATGATCAACGTAGGCTACAGTGAATGCGGCTTACTTACTACTATCAGTTGTTAAGGTTGGCGAAAGTCGCCTATCGAAACAAAAGAAGAGACATGCCCATCAGAGACGTCATTCTCCTCCATATCAATGCCAGGCCTTACATCACAGTTTGGCAAGGGAAACGCTGGAAGAAATGGTCTGGAAAACCCTTGAGCACCCTCATTATAGCCCTTGTCACCCTGTGACTATTTTTTTTTTCATGCCTATGAAGGAATAATTGGGTGGAAAACGATTTGAGAGCAATGAAGAAGTCAAGGAGAACATTTGCAATAGCCTTATAACTTGCCATGAAACTTTTCAAGACCAGGGAATACTGAAACTTCCAAATCTGTGGCAAAAGTGAGTAGATCGCGCCAGATGGGAGACTATATTGAAAAATGTTTAAAGAATAATAATTGTATAAAGTCCTCAAATAAATTATATTTAATTTACCCTTGTTTTTAACTATGGAATTATTTTTGTATGTATTAATATTATTTATATAAAAAATTGTTAATAGTAAGGTTTGTAAATTTATTTCAGCTGCATTTTTATAAGATACCTATACAAATCTAATTTAATAGTTAGCAGTATCAAATGAAAATATTTCCATAATCATTTAAATCTGAAGCATATCGCTATTTCCATACATTACAGTGTACAATAATACTGCCTATGTAAATTTTTTATTGTCAAATCCATAGATATAGCAATATAGTCACAGAAAATGAGGCAACCTATTATTTTAAGAAAATATTATGTAGGCTATACAGCGTTTGATCAGGGTGATCTGCGATTAGTAATGGTAGAATTGTTATATAACGCTAATGACAAAATCAAATGATTTTATTCTTTTAAGAATGCTATATATAAATATTGCCATTAAATCAAGTGCAAGATAAAAAAACTGTATGTGTGTAAAGTAACTGAAATTAGCTTCTATAAGGTTTAATAAAAAGTGTTAGTAATTTTGTTTATTGTTTTATTTTATGTACTGATTAAAGATTTGTTACATATATTTGGATACTATTAAGTTATTTACATTCTCTTATTTACGTGTATGTAGAAACGTTTAGGATTGAGGGGAAACTATTTTTAGATTTAGCGGAAATTTTGCGGTCATCTAAATAAGAAGAAAAAAAACTAGGCTACTTCACTAATTTTAGTATTGTTATTTAAAAAAATGTTGTAAATAATAATCCTGAGTACGAAACCCAGAGGAAACATCAGGGTCAATCCATATGAAGTGATCCAATAAAAATTAAATTAGTTGCTTGACCTTTGGAGAATTTTATTTTTCACTGTTTATACATAGCCATTTTTAATCACGAAAATCCATAGATTTTTTTGTTTTGCAGACATTAGCGTTAAATTGATGATCTCTGTATTTGATTACTCTAGAGCTTTCTTAAAACGAACACCATTCTTTTTAGAAAAATCTCTTATACAGTATTTGTTATCTTTATAGTTAAATTTAAAGTTTTCTGTAACTTTTTGGAAGCTAAAAAAAGGGTGATTTGTCATAGTTCAAACTTTTTGTTTCAGTTAAATGGCACAGCTAACTAACATAAATTAAAGTTTTAGCGTTAAAACGTTTCCTTAATTTGTTATGAATTTTTTAATCTGAAATTTTTCAAATCTTTTAAAGTTAGAAGCTTTATATCTCTGGTGGGACAGGTATAAAAATCTTATTTTTGTACAGCATGTACAACATATATATGATACTAAAATAGTGTAGGATTTTCAATTTTGATATTTCACTCAGACTAAAGTTATAAATTTTCAATATTAAAGAAAGAAACGCATTTTCACCAATGTTAATATAATGTGAATTACTCAAATGAAGGTGTTATAAGAAAGTATGTAAAGTTAAGATAAAATGTTCTGTTAAGTTATTTATTGATATACATAAAAGGTCACAAGATGAGCAAAGATCATAAGATACATATTTTTTGTAATTCAATAAAATATCTGAAACCATTACACATAACCTACTTTTATATACTACACCTTATTCTAACTCATATAATTGTTTAGAAGCACACTTATTTCTTCAGATAGCTTTTGTGAAATAGAATACGATCTTCTAGTAGTTTTTGTAAGTTCAAGCACTGAAAGTTTTCTCAGCATGTTCTTTAATGGAGATTCCCCGAACTGTATCATTGGTTGATTTTTTTTTTTAATTGTGTTCGTGGTCCAGCTGGTTGATAAAACTTCACAAATACATCATTGTTTTCCAAACTTTCTTTTTCAACACCTGCAAGCCCACTGTTCATCATAAACTGACACTATAATCTTCATAAATGACTTTGTGATGTAACATAGCATCTAATTATGTTTTCTGAAATGCTATGAATTCTCCTTGTACCTTTTATTGGTTTACAGTTATCAAATCTGGTTTGAAGTGTTCCAATAAATATTATCTTTCTTCTTTCTTGACAAAGAAATAGGTTACACCTTTAACATTTTCTTTTCAAAATATGTACATATCCTCAATCATAAGGATTTGGTTTGAAGTAGGTCGTTGTAAACTTGCTTTAATAACATCCCATTTTATAGTACCATCCTCCTACTCCATCACATGCATTTTTGGCATGGTAGGAGGCAAACAAAATCCCACTTGGCTTCAAATCCAAAATGTATTTTAGTACATGATTTTAGAAATGCATGGATAACTGTGTTCTGCTCCAAATAGTCACTAAGTATGCAAATAGAATGACTGCGCACCTGACTGTTTTCATTTCTATAATATAACACAAATGGATACACAGTTGCTTGGTTGCTGACCCAGTGGTATCCTTGAATTTAGTTTTTTATCGTAAAAGTCAAGTTTTCTGCAAAGTTAGCTCGAAACTGACTTTTAATTTTGGAGACATGGTGGTGACTTAAGGTTGATTAACTTTTCTACTAAATGATTCAAATTAATCCTCCTGGGATTTTACTATTGTAACCTTTTCAGCCCTGTGCGTTGTGACACTACTTGAATGTCACATTTTTCTGGCATTTCTTCAGATTCCTGGAGTATTTTAATTGCAACCTCTTTATCAGGGCAACTTGCACATGTAGACATCATGCAGCCAAAGTCATTGTGATAATAAATCAAGTAGGTCCTTGTAATCAATATATAGTTTCGTACCAGCTACCACAAGTTTTACATTTTGATGGTAAAGGGAAACACATACAGAATGTGTTCCAAAAGAACCAGCAGTGACACACCATTTTGAGTGCAGTTATCAAAATTTGGACCTGCCAATGTTATTATCTGGATAAGCATTTTTGAAAGCCAACAGCTCGTTTAGATTTGACTGTACTAGATGTTTTCAGTGTAATTATTCCAGTGCCATTTATAACTACTATAGTCAAATATTTCTTACCTGTGCACATTCTAGTATTTTCATCACTCTCATAAAACTGTTTTGACTTTTTAAATAGTTTCTTCTTCACTAACACCTACCCCTTTCTTTTTCCTTAAAACTGGAAGAATACCTTGTTCATGGCCTATTGTCAGGTATTAAACTTAATATTTTTTACTGGCAGTGTTAGAACATGTTGATGTGAAACATGTTTCCAAATTTTTTCTTAACTTCTTTGATGGATGGTTTTTCTTATTTTAGAAGCAATAGATACATTTTAATATTGGAATAAGCATAATCTAATTTTTGTACAGATTCTGCATTAGGAGTATAGGAATCGGCCAAGCCCCTATATGTGCCTGATGATTCTGGATTTGAAATTGAAGTTAGTTTTGAACAACAGCTTGGACACAGAGGTTTTCCAGGAATTATTTCAAGTTTTGTTTCAAAATCATTTTGATTTAACAAGGATAGGTGATCAAGTTTTATTTCTTATATGTTCTTAGAAATAGGCAGTTTATGAATTTTTAATGGATGTATTTACAAAAAATATGAATGTAAAATATGTTAAAATTAAAGAATTTTACTTAAAATTTAAACAACTTTTGAAAATTTTCTGTAAACTCATTTCACTGTTTCAGGGTTTTTGAAATTGGACCATAAAGTTATTTGAAACAATCTTCACTTACTACTTTTCCAATGTAGCATTGTTCATCCATTTTAATAAAAATAAAATAAAATGTATGTACAAGTTTTTAAACGGAATATATACACAATAAAGCTGTAGTTGGTCAATGAAATATTTGCACTCACTTAATAACATTAAAAAAAAGGCAAAAACTTCAAATTAGCCATCCACAATTCACAATTCACAATTCACAATTTTCCCCTGATATCTCAGAATAAAATCCAGAATTGCAAACATAAATTTAAATCACTTTAGAACACAAACAAATGAAACTATGTCACCAGTCAATTATGCTGCTCCTCAGAAAAAAATGTCACTGCTGTTAACAAATTGGTGATGGTTGAAGAACAAATGTTCAAGGAAGAGTATTCAGCTTCTTGAAATGAAGATATGAACTATCATTTTCTTATGAGTTTACTGTCATATTTGAGAAAAGTTCCAGAAGAAAGAAAAGTATTTGTGAGAACTAAACTGCAACAAGTGTTTTGTGAGGAGGATCTTGCAAATTCTTATTCTGCCTGTCATAATGAGACACTGGCCTGTGCGAGGATCTTGTCAAAAAGAATAAGGAGGAGAGTCGATACAGTGCAAGGTCAACAACAACACAGGTTCCAATATTACATGCATGTGATGGAGGCTGTGTGGCTGCAATGGCTCAAACAGCCATTGGTATATAATGTTAATTAAATATTTATATATATATATATATATATATATATATATATATATATATATAAAATGAGATATCAATGCAATGTGTGTCTTAATTATTTTAAAAAGAGAACAATAAGAATTCTCGTTAAAAAAACATTGAGGATGAAATTTATCGGCCTGATCAGGCAATGAAAGTTAACAATATTGCATTGTGTATGTAGCCATCAATAAATGCATAAAAACTTAAGATGTCTCTCTGATCATTCTTGTCTTCTTAAAAAACTTGTTAATTCATTTTTTGTTATTGTAGAGCACAAGGCTCATGGGGACATAAACATAAAACTGTATAAACATTATGGTGCCAGCTGATTGAGATGGTATGGCAGTAAAATTGTTAAAAATTAAAGCCAGTTTTTGTTTTGCCAAAATACATCACGAAAATTGGTGAATGTTTTAATCCTTTCTTCTATCTCCTTTAGTAAATGTTGCTGGTTTTATTCTTAAATATCCAAGAAACTTTTCTATTCAGTACTGAAATTCTTGAAATAATATTTGAAACTCTCTTTTGTCATCTCTATTAGAAAATGGTTGACATGGTCTGTTTTCCAGCATTTAACAACAAAAACCTCATTGATAAACTTAAAAAAAAAGAAATTCATAAGGTGGCAGAAACGTATTGACTATCAGAATGTCAATTGTGCAAGTAACTACAATTTCGGAAGTGAATTTTGTTCGTACTCGTGCCATTCAAAAACACTTATCCAGGTACAAATTTGCCCCTTTAAACTTCCTTAATTATTTCCAGGGTGTGGTGGGGTGATAGAATCTAAATAAGTGGAACACGTTCTTACACAATCGCTGACCTCTCAAGGACAACAATCCCCAAATATCAAATGGAGGATGTGAAATCCCCATGGAGAAATCAAATAATTATGCATCTAAACTGTGAAATATTATTACCAAAACAAAAGTGAAGTGATGATTATAAAATCTGAATTTCATAAAAAGTCTACTTTAATATTATAAACAGGATTGGTTCATTGATCTGAGTTGCAAATATCCAAGTAACAACAAAAGTACAAAACTTCAAGTTTCATTTGTCTGAACAGCAAATGTTTAAGTGCCAAATGTACAAGTGAGAAACTGCTTTATTGTTTTGAATGTCAAATAACCAAGTAGAATGCAACTGTAAACCCACTCAACTTCAAGTTTCATTTGTCCGAACAGCAAATTTTTAAGTGCCAAATGTACAAGTGAGAAACTGCTTTATTGTTTTGAATGTCAAATAACCAAGTAGAATGCAACTGTAAACCCACTCAACTTCAAGTTTCATTTGTCCGAACAGCAAATTTTTAAGTGCCAAATGTACAAGTGAGAAACTGCTTTATTGTTTTGAATGTCAAATAACCAAGTAGAATGCAACTGTGTGCAACTGTAAACCCGCTCAACTTTGTTATTGCTAGATTGAAGACGAACAATGTACAGCAGTTGGTGGATGGTCTCTTTGATTCTGCAGGAACCCCTTCCTTGGGAAAACTTTATTAATTTACAACACTTGTATTTGTAATATATATGCATGTTTCTCAAATATAAAAACAATGAAAAGGATATTTTCTAGGGAATAGAAACAAAACAGAAAGAATTGAACTGAATAGTATTTCAGATGCTCTGCCAGCGTCCACTGTAAATGTTCTTAGATTTTTAAGCATTTAATTTGATAAATATTCTATAAGAAGATTCTTATAGAAAAATTTAGTGAGATCGGGGCAACGCATACATGTTCTTAGTTTTAGTTCTTTCTCTCAGATAAATGATAGATAACATTGATTTGTGGGAACAACATCAATAGAATACACATTAGTAATGTTGTATTCTACGCCCTAGCACCAATAATGCACAGAAAATGGATATTTATGTTTAACCTTAAATTAGAAAGAAGTATACACTTATGGCTACAATTAAATTAAATTTTATTAAATAAACAAATACATAAGGACTAAATATACATTATATAAAAGATATGTAAATTAAGTAATGAGACTGGCAACGTCATGTTTGATCTGGCAGCAGTGAATTGGCTGGGATTTGAGAGTTGGTAGAAGAACATGTGATCCACCGTCATTACAAGTTTGACCTCATTCATGTCATTTGGTTGTGAGTAGCGATTGTTATTGTGAAACAGTTTTTTGTATTGTGTTCTAGAAATGAGTAACATAAATTTCGAGCAACAGTGTGCTATCATGTTTTTGCTTTAAACTTGGGGACAGTGCAACAGAAACTTTGCTAAACTTCAGCAGGCCTATGGAGATACTGTTTTGTCAAGAGCCAACATTTTTCTGTAGTTCAAAGCATTTTCAGAAGGAAGAGAGTCGATTTGAAGAGGAACCTTAAAGTGGAAGGCCTTTATCTTCAAGAACCGATGAGAATGTCAACAGAATCCGGGATGTTGTACGTTCAGATTGTCGGTTGACAGTCAGAATGATCGGGGAAGAGTTAAATTTGACTCACACCACCGTTCTTTACTCTTTTTTTTGCGTTGGGGTATTGGGGTGGATTCTCAGATCCTCACACGTCAACCTGAGCTTGTTGTGTGCCCCTTTGATGTTAGAAGGGTAAGCCTATCTTTGTGCCCTTAATTAGGCTAAGAAGCTTTTCCCCGATACTAGCATCTGGTTCGTCGCCTGGTTGTTTGTCACCGAAAAGAGCCCTTCTCCTTGCTCCCAGTCTCTCACAGTCCAGTATTATGTGTTTTGCAGTCTCTTCAGACTTATTGCAGAGTCTACACTCCGAGTCCTCATTTCGTAAACCTAGAGTGTTTAGGTGTTTCCTGAAGTGGCCGTGTCCAGTGATCAAGGCAATCACTTGCTTAACCTGATCCCTGCCCAGCCCCATCAGCCATCTGGTGAAGCCGGAGCTAGAATCAGCAAGCAGTCTTTTGCAGAGTGCTTGTCCTTGGTGACTCTGCCACCGCAAGCGGTGTGTCTTCCTGGACCATTTGTTTATACTTTGATAAGCAGCTGACTTGCTTATACCACAACTCGGTTCTGGACCGGTGTATGGCATGCTTGCTCCGCTTTTGGCAAGCCTATCGGCGCATTCGTTGCCACCTATGCCTGTATGGCCCGGTACCCAACCAAGACGTACAAAGTTGTGTGATCCAAGCTTGCAGAGAGTGTTGAAGCACTCCCACACAAGCTTGGATGAAATGCTGTTGGAGTCAAGAGCTTTAAGAGCTGCCTGACTGTCTGACATTATGCATATGTTCTTTCCCTGGTACCCCCTGGTGAGGCCTAGGTTGGCACAGGCCAGGATACCATAGATTTCGGCTTGAAGTATGGAGCAGTTCCGTCCCAAACTGCCGTAAAGGGCAGTTCTAGGGGATTGACTAAACACTGCATATCCGGTTCTGCCCTTAATAAGCGAGCCATCCGTGTACCAGACAAAGCTCTTTCTTATTGTTGTGATGTTATCTTGTGATTTCCACTCATCTCTGGAGTAGAAGTCAACAGAGAATGGCTTATTTAATACGAACTCCGTTCTCATTATGTCTGAGACCATTTCGAGAATAGCGTTTGGGTTTACAGCTTCGGTGATGGTGCCGTGGCCCGTTTTAGACGTTCCATTCCTCCACAAGTCAGCAACCATCAGCCGTTAAGCTGACTTACGCGCTTCAGCTTTTATATAGACATCAAGAGGCAGAAGTCCTAAAGCCACCTCGAGGGTCGCTGAGGGACTGCTCCTAAATGCTCCGGTTGCAAAGATTGTGCCAAGCCTTTGTAAGCTTTCGAGCTTGGCTTTAGCAGTTACCTAATTCACCTTTGTCCACCAGACTAATGAACCATAAGTGATTTGAGGCCTTACAACTGCTTTGTAAAGCCATAGTGCTATATGGGGTTTTATGCCCCATGAGATTCCTGCAAGTCTCCTGGACGTCATGAGCGCCCACTTTGCTTTGTGCAGGATATTGTTAAGATGATCATTCCACGTAAGCTTATGGTCTAGAGTCAGTCCTAAATATTTGACTTTCTTTGACCACTCAAGCTGTGTGGATGCGAGTTTCAGCCTGGAAAGAGACTCTAGGTTCTTTTTCCTAGTGAATGGTACAACTACTGTCTTAGAGGGATTTACTTTCAGTCCCTCTCCATGACACCAGTTGTGTACATGTTGAAGGTTGGTATTCATGATATCAACAACAACATTTGTATGTTTTCCCTGTACCATAAGGACTATGTCGTCTGCATATCCTTGGACATAGATTCCATTGTTAGTAAGGTCCTCAAGTAGACCATCTACTACTAGATTCCACAGTAGAGGTGACAGGATGCCTCCTTGAGGGCATCCCCATGTGGGTGCGATCACAAGCGATTCTTCATTGAGATCGGCCCTGATCCGTCTGGAGCACAGCATGGCCCTAAGCCACCGGCACAGAGCTGGCTCGAGGCCACGTCGCTGTGCTCCACTTACCATCGCAGTGAATTTAGCATTGTCAAAAGCTCCTTCAATGTCTATGAAGGTGCACAATGCCAATTCCTTGGCGGACAGGCTATCCTCAATCCTACTGACTAGTTGGTGCAGTGCTGATTCACAGGATTTGCCTTGCTGGTATGCGTGTTGGTTGCGATGAAGGGGAGTGTCTGAGAGAACTCCCTTTCTCAGGTGCCTCTCCACCGTTCTTTAAGTTTTGATCAATGAATTGGAGATGAGAAAAATTGTGCAAAAGTGGTTCATAAAACATTTTACATGACCAGAAGATTATCAGAAAGGAAAGGTGCTTTGACTTTTTGGATTCAATTGAAAATGACCCCCATTTTCTGGACCGTGTAATTACTGGTGACGAGTCTTGGGTGTTTGAATATGACCCAGAAACCAAGTGCCAGAGCGTGGAGTGGCACATGTCAACATCTCTAAGTCCCAAAAAAGCAAGGATAGTAAAGTCGAAATCAAATGCATGCTGATTTGTTTTTTTTTATATTCACGGAATCATTCACAAAGAGTTTCTACCTTAATGCCAAATGGTCAATCAACACTTTTACCGGGAGGTTCTTGAAAGACTTTGAAAAGGAGTCATTTGTGTAAGACCAAAAGTTAAGAACAAGTGGGTGTTTCGTCGCGAAAATGCTCCTTGTCACACAGCAATTTCCATAAACGAATTTCCAACCAGGAAAACATTCCTGTGGCTCCTCAACCTCCTTATTCACCTGACTTGAATACTTGTGACTTTTCTCTTCCCGAAGTTGAAAAATCACCTCAAGGGAACTCATTTTGGGACAGTTGAAAGCATTTAAAAGGCTGTGACCGACAAGCTGAAGGCTATTCCAGTGGAAGAATCGTCTTCAGCGCTGTGTGGCTTCAGAAGGAAGTTAATTTGAAGGTGACAATATGCAATTGTAAATATTTTCAAATAAACAATGTTTTTTAATCAGTCTCATTACTTAATTTACATATATATTTGATAAATTAATATTGTGACAATTACATAAGTAACATTGGTAACTGTTATGAGGTAAGGTTAATACCTTATAACTTAACTATTATGACTACTGGGAATTGGATTTAATAATTAAAAAAGGTTGGCAGTACATCAGTGTATTTTAAAAATAAATCGAGATAAGCTTTCTAAAAGTTCTATCCTAATTAGAGTTCAATAAAATATTTTTTGATGTATGGACTGTTTTTACATCTCTCAATTTATCAATGAAAATATTAAATCTTAAAAGTCTTTTAATACCTGTAGTTGTTTATATTTGGGAGAAAACTTTTAGAACTACTAATCTCATCATTTAACATAACAGACAAGTTTATTAACACTGCATGTTTCCTCTATTTAAAGACCACAACAAAAGTAAAAATTAATAGAAATCTGAATTAACTGAGTACCTGAAGATGAATTCAGAATTTGAAATGTACATAGTATAAAAATATAAAAGTTTAAAAATTGTTAAAAAGTTTATAATTATATACATATTAATAGAAACCATCATCAAATAGCCACAATTACTATATTTACGAGATATGTGATATTTACTATTTATGAGATAGCAAAACAATGTCACTTGTCCCAAGGAACTAAAGCCATGTTTAAGATTTGTTTAATGTGGGAGGGATATCCATACAGTATAAGATGAGCAGTAGCCTATTGATAGATATGGATTTAGATTATAAAACATTGCCCCACATAGACTGAAAATTATTTTACTTCTTGAACAGCAGCTATTGCCTGAATATCAATTAGTATAGGTGGGATATGGATATATTGTGGTACTATGAATAGATCAATAGAATCACAGACAATTATAAGTTTATCATATTTTTTTATTACGGTACATGTTTGTTTTTTCTGTGTTAAAAAAGGCAAATCATAGCTAAGTAAATAATATGCTGTTAAAACTGGATCCTTGTAAAAAAAAAGTTAACGAAGTATCATACCGAGGATTAGTCATAGCCCTGGTTGCCTTTTTTTTGTACAAACAAGGTTGTTGCAGCTTTCCCAAATTAGCAAACCATTCTTGTGTAAGACTTGAAAAAGTAAAGCCAGCTGAACTAAATAATTAGAAGTAACAAAAATAATCAAGTAATACTAAACTCTTATATTACTAGTACCTACTAACTTCAATTAATAGATTTTGTACTAAACTGAACAGTTTCTGAACTCCTTGGATGAAATAGAAGGCTATTTGAACCAAACCACTTCAGATAAAGTTTTATTAAAACATTTAAATTACTCTCTGAGCACAAAAATATAGTCACTTACATACATTAGAGTAGTGGTCGGTAAAAAGAGGGAGGGAGCAGAGGTACATTACATACTGTATACTTTGACGGCAAGTAATGTTGTAAAGTGGACTCTTGGAATGTCAGACAGACTGTTAGGTGACATTTAGATAGACAAACATGTTGTCGGACAGACACATTGACAGCCGTATACATTGTCTGGTAGGCACTTTAAATTTCAGACACTCTTTTAGACAGTCACATCGGATAACACGTAGAGAGCAGACACATTGACAGGTGAACAGAAGCTTCATTCACTTTGTTCTTTCCTGTATAAAATCGTACTTGTTTGAAAACATAAAATAAAGTATATTGAAAAATTATACATCATAAAGTAGTTTTGCAATTATATTCAGAGTAGTCAGGATAGTATTGTATTTTGACAAGTTTATAAATTTGAAAGGCCTCTGAGATTCAAACTCTTTCAAAATAAAAAATACTTTAATGATTTAATAACCTTTTATATTGATGATATATCCCTGAATTTTTAGCTTAGAGGATTGGTTGGTTAAATACTAATGAAAAGAGTGGTAACAGAAATGCTTTTTTAATTTGTGTGATGTTTGAAGTTAAAAGTAGGAATAAGGTTAAGAAGGAGGACATGAGATGTTTTTTATTTATGCAGTTTGTCAGGCTAATGGATGCAATTATTAAAATTCATGGGGAGAGAAATGCTGCATCTGCCCAACAGGTGCCTAGGAACAGCTGCCAATTGTATGGTACAGGTCTTGTGCTTGTTCTTACCACTGGTCCCCAGAACCAGTTAGGGTCCTTATTCAGTAGGAGTTCTCTTTGTCTGGTTCAGGTAATATTGATCTATTCGTTAGTACATGGAAAAGGGAAGAAAACTGTATTCAATCGACCCACAATAATTTACTTTGCTAGACATTAAAAGTGACAGATTCAGGATATTGTTTACCGGTAATATTATATGTATAATACCATGGTAAATATATTTCAGATTTCGGAATTAGCATTATGCAATTTATAAAATGCAAACAAAACATAAATAAAACTTTAATGCTCAGACTGATCTGAGCCCTGTACTCTGTTAACAACAGTAAAAGAGAAATAACAACATTTCATATGGCGCAGGATTGCTTTAAAATTTAGCAATGTCTATGTAAGAAATTGCTTAACCAAATTTTATTTTTTTAAATATATGTACATTTCTAAAAATGGGATACTTATTGTTACTTCCTAATCAAACCCACTACTTTGCACCCTCAAACCAAACTTGGCAATTCTTCTGTTCTCCCATTAGAGATTGGATATAAAATCTCTTAGCATGGCCGATAATGGTGATGAACAATTTTCCCAAACTTAAAGGCTATAATTTTCACTAAAGTTCATTTATACACATTAATTGCTCATTGATATATAACTTATAAAACTATGTATGTGTGTGCATTGTATGTGTGATGGGAGGGGAACATTTTCAACACTTACTTTGATCACAGGTACTTAAAAATTGGTGTTTACTTGTAATACTTAATAATTTACATTGTTCAATTGTTTTAAAATTTAAATAGCTATAACTACTGACAGTAGCGTAGCCAGAAATTTCGTTCGGGGGGGGTCCGAAACCGGGGATCCGGGGGACGTTTTGTGTGTAATTTGCCAATGAGTTTACTGGTAAAAGGTAAATACCAAAAATATGGGCTATAGTAACTACGCCTTATAGAAAGTGGAAAGATGTAATAGGCAAATTCAACTCTCACAGCAACTCTAGTACCACAAATTTTCTTGTATAGGTACAGAAACTTTACGAAGTTCGATTCTGGCCGAGTAGAAGACACCATTCACTGGATAAGAAAGAAAAAGAACAAAACAGAGCTCTTCGCTCAAACGTATAATTGACACAACTATATTCTGTGGAGAAAATTAAATAACCCTTCGGGGACATTGGGCCACTGACGGCCGAAAACCCTTAAGAAAAGGAGGGCAATTTTTGAGCGTTGCACGGGTACAGATCAAAGTAACGGTCGGAAAATGCACCGGAAAAAACTACTGATTAGAATTCGGCTACTTTGGATTTCACTGATTGAGGTATTTATGAATGAGTTATAATGACGACTTTATGTATCATTAAACTGTAGACGAGTATACAATTACCGGGGAAAAAATTCAAAAAAATCACTTTCGGTCGGAAATAAAATACACCTGAAAAACTCTAATGATTAGAACTTCGACTACTTCGGACTTCAGTTATTGAGGTAAACGTGGTATTATTGATTGAGTTAGGACGACGATTTTTGTTATCACTAAACTGTACTTGACTACCTATATAATTATCGAGAAAAAATCACTTCCGGTCGGTAAATACCGAAGAAAAGATCTTTACAGATTCAAGTTTTGATGATTTTGGATTTTACTGGTTGAGAGGTTGAGGTAAAAGTGGTACTTATAATTTTTTTAGGACATTGATTTTAGGTGTTAATTCAACGCCGACTAATAAATATATAATTATCGAGAAAAAAAAACAAAAATAATCACTTCCGATCGGAATATACTAGAGAAAATTAAATAATACCTCAGTCAGTGAAATCCAAAGTAGTCGGAACTTCTTATCAGTAGAGCTTTTCCTCGGTATTTTCTGACTGGAAGTGATTTTATTGTTTTGTTTCTCGATAATTATATATGTATTAGTCGGCGTTGAATTAATACCTAAAATCAACATCCTAACATAATTCTAAGTACCACTTTAACCTCAACCACTCAACCAGTGAAATCCAAAATCGTCAAAACTTGAATCTGTAGAGAGCTTTTCTTTGGTATTTACCGAACGGAAGTGATTTTTTTCTCGATAATTATTTAGTAGTCCAGTCATTTAAGGTTTTATCTGCGGAAAATTCCTATTGAGCTGAATTTTGGTATACACCTTCATAATGGCGTTTAAATAAAGATGTGAAAAATCGAAATTGATATCGTGCCGGCTAAAAAAGTTCTAAGGGTTAAAATTTCACGAAAATCGGTTTTTCGCAAATATCTCGCGACCTATGGCTTGGAGGTCAATATAGGTTATTATAAACATTATTCTTCATACGATTATTTACAAAAAATATTTCTTGCATTTTTATGTAAAGTCCAACCGTTTTTCCGGGCTAGAGCGCTGAGAAAGCGACTACATTATGAAGATGCACTCGTATCCGCACCATCTTTGAGGAAGAATGCAAGGCGCGTTTTTTACATGGCTTCCCCCATAGGCATAACCCACGATCTGTAATAATAGCTTTTTTTTATTTTATGCTTAATAATTATATATTTTTACATTGAAAAATGGGGGAAAATTTTATTTTTATATAATTTTCTTTTATATTCATTCGGCGACGATATCCTCAATTTCAACTTCATCAAAAGTTGCTGACAAAAAATCGAGCAGACTTATTGCTGTATTTAAAATCAACATCATCATTTTCTTTGGAACTCTGCGTTTAAGCATGACTAACCACGACAATGTTTAACAAGCTTTAGAACATCTCAATCCACTTTTTTATATCAAAATTTGCCGCCACAACCTTTTGTACAATCAACAGATTGTGTTTAGTAGATAATCGGGTGCTGGTGGCAATACATTATTTTGTTATTGGATGTAATATATTATTTTTCAACTCCCAACCTCACAGTTCTGGATCAATTTCTTTTCCTAGCCAAGTTTAAATTTGATAATAGACTCGATAAATGTGCTGTTGAGCTGCTAAAAAAGTGGGTGGAAATAATTGAAATTTCACATCTGTGCTTTGTCTTGTTAGTTTAGCAAAGCTGCAGTATCTGTGATTTAATTGTCAATTGAATTTTATGATTTTGGAGCACCGTAAATTGCTAGTACAGTAGAAAGTATACTCCAGCATTGACAACGGGATCTCGAGCGCAATTTTTTTTGTCAGAATATTCCTGCAGAATTGAGTAAATCGGGTCTTTTTTCAAACATCTGCATGACTTTAATTTTTCCTTTCCCAAAAAGTGTTGAAGTTGAAGTTGTGTCACATCCGGTCATGGCATGTAGAAAAAGAATATTTCTCTTGCAGTGTGGAATACTTGTTGATGCTCTCAGTCGAGTATATTTTTGTTTCAACATTGTTTTCCCTGGTTTCTTAAAAAAATGGATGTCAAATATTTGCTTTTCGCGGTAATTACAATATTACTTCCATATCGAGCAATCAATTTGTTTATAATTGTCTTGTCATCTGGAACGTAACCTTGAATTGCATCTTTCAACTCAGCCAATTTGAATTTACAATCGTCGTGGTATGGAAAACATTGTCCATCAGCAATTCTGATATTCTCATCCGATGGACGGCCTACATCACTCTTTCTACTAAAATAACAAAAAAATTGAGAAACACTTATCATGGTGCTTAGCTTCGACAAAGACAAGGTCATGCTCAAAATTTACTCGCTCTTTTACATTTCCTCCACATTTATCACCACGCGCCTCTGCAGCTTTTAATAGCCACTGTGTCTTTAAATGTAGGAGTACTCACTTCTCTTATAGCGCGTCTGTATTTTTTTCTCTTTTTCATTCAATTTCTTCACTTGCCTCTTCTCCACAAAACAAACATTATTTTTTGAAATCAAAAGAATTGACTTTTGCCGGAGATGTTGATGTACTCGGCTCTTCTTGACGTTGTTTTACGACAATTACTATGAACATTTACAAATGTTACAGTATTCAAATATTCAATGTTACCATCACTTCTAGCGACACTAGCATTTTTTAATGTTTGTAGACCACGTCTAACTTCTACTACGTCACCACTAGATAACGATTCATTACATATGAAACATTTATCACTCATTATGAAAAACTGCTCAAGAGCACAAATCTTCGAAAATAACGTCTAAAAAACTCAAGAAATATTTGTCCACTGAGCTAAACCAATGAATACAAACCTTATTTTTACTACAAGGTTTGTATTCATTGGCTAAACTCAGTCCGAGAGGCAGTAGCAGGTATAAAGGGACGAGTCTCAAAACAATAAAGAATGTAACATCCGCCAGTGGAGGTCATTTATATTATATGTAGTAGATTTTACTAAGTTCTAAGCCGTTTATAATATAAGTATATTCGTCACAAGACTCCCGACGAGTTTAAGTTTTCTAACTTAAATACATTGAAAAAAAGCAATAGAGTTGACGCCTTACATGTATACGGTATAAAATACCCTATGTGAGTGCCTTCTACTCGCTTTCTCAGCACTCTAGTCCGAAAACGGTTGATTTTACAGAAAAATGCAAGAGACATTTTTTGTAGATAATCGTATGAGAAATAATTTTTTATAATAATCTTTTATTGACCTCCGAGCCATAGATCGCGAGATATTCACGAAAAACTGGTCTTCGTAACATTTTGACCCTTATAACTTTTTTAGCCAGCACGATATCCATGTCGATTTTTCCCATCTTCATTAAAACGCCATAATGAAGGGGTATACCAAAATTCAGCTCACTAGGAATTTTTCCGCAGATTGAGTTTTAAAAAACCTAAAATGACTGGACTATAGGTACAGTGTACAGTTTAATGATAACAAAACTCGTCGTCCTAAGTCAATCGAAAATACCACGTTTACCTCAATCACTGAAGTCCAAATTAGTTGAAGTTCTAATCAGTAGAGTTTTTTCAAGTGTATTTTCCGACTGAAAGTGATTTTTATATATTTTTTCGATAATTATATACACGTCTACAGCTTAATTACACTAAAATCAACGCCGTAACTTAATTCTAAGCAGTTATTTTACGTCCCCAAGATTTGAACGAAGTGGTCACTAATTTAAACTGTTCGCCGTGTTACGGTTCAGGTTTACTTTGCGACGTTACGTGACCGCGCCCTATAGAAATACCGTGATTACACTACACTATCCGAAAGGCCGAGCCCAAAAGTATCGTTTGATACTTTATGATTTAAACGAAAGGACAATTATATTTTTAACAACGGTCACTTTCAATTAAATCAATCAATTTAATGTTTGTAGACAAGAGTAATAATAACTCTCCTTTTTTTCTCCTGCTCCATGCTTTATTTTTTAATATGTCTTGAAATTTCGGGGGGGTCCGGACCCCCGGGACCCCCCCCCTTCGCTACGCCACTGACTACTGAATGAATCCACCTTTTGAAGTCCGGTTTGCGGCATTGTACTCTGCTAAATAAGGCCTTTAATTTGATACCAAATTTGACCTATGCTGCTATTTAAGAATTTTGTCTGACTCCTTGTGGACCGTCCCCCAAAGGGATTATGTGGTCGGTAATTGGGCAGATGTGTGCGTTACTATCACCAGTAAGCACGTGTGAACTTTGGTATTTCTTTCTATTATGGTTCAAAAATTAAAAAAGAGGTTCCAGACTTAATTGACACCCTGTATATAAATAAAATTAATAAGCCAGGCTCATAAAACATAAATGCCACAATCCCTCTACTATTATGTATACTTGAGCTGTAGCAAGAGTAGGTGCTGCACCCCGTGGACCGTACTCAAACCACTTCGCTGCAGTTGTGAGGTTCACCCGATCGGCAATAGATAGCGATAGTGTACGCTCCAAAATAATTTGCCAAATATCGTAAATTAAAACTTTTTTTAATCTATACACTTGGATATCGTAATCTATTTACTCCATAGGTTATTTGTTCAAAGTTCGTTATTGACAACGGATTACTTCTTATATTATGTTGACCGTCCCCCAAAGGGATTATGTGGTCGGTAATTGGGCAGATGTGTGCATTACTATCACCAGTAAGCACGTGTGAACTTTGGTATTTTTTTTATATTGTGGTTTAAAAATTAAAAAAGAGGTTCCAGACTTAATTGACACCCTGTATATATATAGTAGAATATTGATAGCACTGTGATTGATTTTATTTAGCTTTCATAATGATGGTGGTTCTTTAACTGACTGATAATATATTTTGATAATATATTTTCTTAAATATAGTCAAGGATGTTATACATTATTGCTATATTATAATCTACGTAATTATTACTTATTAAGTTAAACAGTATTTAAAAAAAAAACACAAAAAATTAAGTGAAGTGTCCTGCACGATTTCAGTAAAAACTATTCAGGTCGAAAATAATATACAGTATTTACATATCAAACAAACGATTTCCATGTTTGTGAAATAAACTGTAATTAAGATATAAATTCCGAGTTATGAATAATTTTAATCTATTATAATACATTGGTTATCTCTACATTCTGTTACATTTCAACATATCGATTTTATGTACAGCTATTTCCTTACATAATATATTTATTTCGATTTCTTCTGAAGCTATGAGTTTGAAATTGTTATTGTAAGCGATTTTAACATAATGTAATATATAGTAAGCTTATTAAAAGTAATTTTAGTTGTGTGCTTAATTTTCAAGATCTTTTGCAAAGGAAACTAAAAAATAAATCTTAGGTTTCAAAATCGTTTATGCGGCAGACACAAGACAAAAATATAAGCAAAAATATAATTTCCAGAAATTATTTTAAATATTTGTTACGAATATATAATGTTTGAGCTGGAAGAGTGCGTAAATATTAACTATTAATTGAAGAAACTAGTTAATAATTTACAAAGATAATATCATGCTCGATATCTAGAGCATACGAGTCCAGTTCCGGAATCAAGGATATCACGGAAGAGTGCGTAAATATTAACTATTAATTGAAGGAACTAGTTAATAATTTACAAAGATAATATCATGCTCGATTCTAGAGCATACGAGTCAGTTCCGGAATCAAGGATATCACTGAATAAAACACTCATTACAACTACCCTAAATTTTCGAACTCACTAACATCTTAAAATATAAACTGCGGAAAAATACTAATCTGAGACTTTAGGATCCGACTGTCTATGACATATGACTAAATAGATTGTTTTTTTGTCAAACCGCCGTATACGTTTTTCATCTTACGTTTAAAATTTACTCGTAAAAGATATTTGATCTGGACGCTCCGAATGTGTCAGCTTTGAATACCCTCGCTACATGTGCATAATGCATGAGTGTTATAGTTGAGAGATGTATTGCTACCCTCGCTACATGTGCATATGCATGAGTGTTATAGTTGAGAGATGTATTGCTACCCTCGCTACATGTGCATATGCATGAGTTGTTATAGTTGGAGAGATGTATTGCTACCCTCGCTACATGTGCATATGCATGAGTGTTATAGTTGAGAGATGTATTGCTACCCTCGCTACTTGTGCATATGCATGAGTGTTATAGTTGAGAGATGTAATTGCTATTGCTACCCTCGCTACATGTGCATATGCAATGAGTGTTATAGTTGAGAGATGTATTGCTACCCTCGCTACATGTGCATATGCATGAGTGTTATAGTTGAGAGATGTATTTGCTACCGCTCGCTACATGTGCATATGCATGAGTGTTTATAGTTGAGAGAGATGTATTGCTACACCTACCCTCGCTACATGTGCATATGCATGAGTGTTATATAGTTGAGAGATGTATTTGCTACCCTCGCTACATGTGCATATGCATGAGTGTTATAGTTTGAGAGATGTATTGCTACCCTCGCTACTTGTGCATATGCATGAGTTGTTATAGTTTGAGAGATGTATTGCTACCCTCGCTACATGTGCATATGCATGAGTGTTATAGTTGAGAGATGTATTGCTACCCTCTCGCTACATGTGCATATGCATGAGTGTTATAGTTTGAGAGATGTATTGCTACCCCTCGCTACATGTGCATATGCATGAGTGTTATAGTTGAGAGATGTATTGCTACCCTCACGCTACTACATGTGCATATGCCTGAGTGATATAAGTAGTTGAGAGATGTATTGCAAATTAAGTAGGTCTTTGAATTACAAAAAGTCCACTTTCTATTTCACATTTTTTATATTAAAACTAATTTTGAAGGTGACTATGTCGTTCCAGTCAACCCATAAGACATTGCACAAAATCTAAAAGTTAAATATTGTAGCTACTAGAGGCGTTAAGATTCGCCCAATGCTGAGCCTGGAGCGGCGGCGAGCTGCTTGTTGGAGAGATAAGGACATTACAGACATTTGCCATCCATCGTTAAGTGTTACCAGAAAGAAACGAGAACTAGAAATATCGTCTTTTCAGGTGTAAAGTACGAAAACATAAGTAATCATGCACGAGAGTAAACATTCAAACTCATGGCGATGAAACACACAAGGTTAACAACAAAGTTGTACGTCAAAAAAGGAACATAAATTTACAGTCCTGAATCCAGTATAGCGTTCGAAGAAGCAGCCCAAAGCTCCCCACGACACGTGCACCACAAGCGGCTAGCGAGAGAATGGAGCCTGCGGCTGTGAGAACAGTCGCGGTCGTGTGTTTTTTGCGGTACATTCTCCCCGGTTAAAGTAAAACGTTAATATTGCATTACACGGTGAATAATTAGTAAATATAAGCCAATTATTTCGTAATATAATGCTCAGAAACAGTTTTTTGGCTCACGCACGTACTTACGTGAATTACGTACTTAGTAATCCAGTAAGTACGTTAAATACGTACTCTACGTAGCGCTTAGATTGCTCTTTTGTATCATTATTTCTAATTTGTTTTAAATTAGTGCAGTCTAACAAAGAAGGACATTACACTTGTTCTTAATCTTCTCGGTTAGGCTATTCTTATGTTAATATTCTTTTGTTTTTATGTCTGTGTGGTCTCGGAAACGGGAGCCAATTTCCTTTGTAAGCTATTGATCGAAATGAAGTAAACAAATAGTCCCGTCATTAGTTTTCAGCCAAATTTTCGGTTTTTATTGCATTGGTTTGACGCTGGTTTTAAACTTTTTTATATACATGTGGGGAAAAGTTGGGCTGTGACTTAATTTTACCGTTATAATATTTGTAACGCTTTCGATAACCAACTGGTAAACACAAACTCTAAAATAGTGTGACTGATGATCAATTTCTATCTGAGACCTTTATTTTTTACACGAATAAATTGGTCGTTTACTTTATGTTGTAAATTAGCTATCGGCTCCCGGACTGTTGTAATATATTTTCATTGTAAGGAGTTATAACAAGTTAAATTATATAATTTACGATCCCACGTACAACTTTTAACAATAATAGTAAATTATTTAAAATTTAGTAATAATAGTAGTAGTAGTAAATTAAAACTAACTGTTTAATTATAAAAACCGAGCATTTCACCGCATAATTCAACTGTGTTAAACCGCAGAATATATATCTATTTAAAAAAAATCATAAACTTATTTGTAATTATTCCATCATACATACAGCGTCATATTTTTGTACCGATCTTTATTATTTGCCATATAAATAATATCGTATGTAGTATTTTAATATCAGTGAAGAATGAGTTGACATGTACGCAAGGAAAATAATACAGGTAGACGTAACGTTCGATCACAGGTATTCCAAGTATGTGAATAGGATAACACAGTTGGATTTCCGATGCCAAATTGTATGACAACTACCAAGAATAAAAGAAAGTAACCGATTTTTTTAACTTTTCTTGTATACAATAAAGTTTTTATTTAAAGCTCCCGAAAAGCAGCCACTCTTATGTTTTGTACCCCACAGATGACGTCAGAGAAAACAATTCACATTCGGGGACCACATCACTATTGCGTGTAGCTGTAGTTACTGAGGATTATATCAGTAACTAGGACCTGTCAACAGAATGCGCTGATGGTGCGCTGTGACCCGTCCGACCATACTGTTTACATTTGTTCCATCCTGAATAGTAATTACTGTTTGAAGCTTTGAAAGGTGTACTCACAGTTGCCGTAGCTACATTCTAATTGTGGCCACAGTCTTAAATACTCGTAATATGTTTATTACATGTGCCCGTAATGTAAAACACGTAGTGCAATAGAAACTAAACTTTCCTTACGGTTTGTGTACTTAGACGGACTGGAATTCTTACGCCGATTAACTCGTAATTCTATTACAAGCCCGTCGAGC